>NW_027310426.1:0-55000 GCF_047496795.1 Chiloscyllium punctatum
TCCCCATCTCCTTCCCCCCACTCTCCTTCCCCATCCCCTTCCCCCCTCCTTCCCCCCCTCTGCTACCCCCCTCTCCTCACCCCCTGTCTCCTTCCCCCTTCCTTCCCCCTCTCCTTCCCCATATCCTCCCCACTTCCTGCCTATCTCCTTCCCCCCTCCTTCCCCCTCTCCTTCCCCTATCTACTTCCCACTTCCTTCCCCCATCTCCTTCCCCACTTTCTCCTTCCCCTTCCTTCCCCATCTCCTTCCCGCTTTCTTCCCCCCTCCCCATCTCCTTCCCCATTCCTGCCCCGTCTATTTCCCCCGTCTCCTTTCCCCCTCTCCTTCACCCCCTCTCCTTCCCCTCTCCTTTACACCCTCTCCTTTCCCCCCTCTCCTTCCCCCTCTCCTTTCCCTATCACAATACCCCAACTCTCCTTCACCACCATCTCCTTCCCCGACTCTCCTTCCCCCCTCTCCTTCCCCCTTCCTTCCCCCACTCCTTCCCCACCTCTCCTTGCCCCTTCCTTCCCGCCTCTCCTTCCCCATCTCCTTCCCCTTCCTTCACTCCCTCTCCTTACCCCTATCTCTCTCCCTGCCCCTCTTGTTCCACCAAATCCTTCCCCTATCTCCTTCCCCCTCTCCTCCCCCCATCTCCTTTCCCACTATCTCCTTCCCCCCTCTCCTTCCCGCTTCCTTCCCCCCTGTCTCCTTCCCCCCATCTGCTTCTCCCACTCTCCTCCCCCTATCTCCTTCCCACTCTCCTTCCCACTTCCTTCCCCCCTCCTTCCCCCATCTCATTCCCCCATCTCCTTACCCCCCTCTCCTCCCTCCTATGTCCTTCCCCCTTCCTTCTCCCCTCTCCTTCCCCCTATCTCCATCCCACCCTCTCCTTCCTCCTTCCTTCCCACCTTCTCCTTCCCTCTTGTTCTTCCCTCCCCCTCTCGATCCCCCATCTCCTTCCCCCATCTCCTTCCCCCTCTCCTTCCTTCCTTCACCCTCTCCTTTCCCTATCACAATACCCCAACTCTCCTTCCCCCCTCTCCTTGCCCCTTCCTTCCCCCTCTCCTTCCCCATCTCCTTCCCCCTTCCTTCACCCCCTCTCCTTCCCCTATCTCTCTCACTGCCCCTCTTGTTCCCCCCATCTCCTTCCCCCTATCTCCTTACCCCCTCTCCTCCCCCCATCTCCTTTCCCACTATCTCCTTCCCCCTCTCCTTCCCGCTTCCTTCCACCCTGTCTCCTTCCCCCCATCTGCGTCTCCCACTCTCCTCCCCTATCTCCTTCCCACTCTCCTTCCCACTTCCTTTCCCCCTCCTTCCCCCATCTCATTCCCCCATCTCCTTCCCCCCTCTCCTCCCTCCTATGTCCTTCCCCCTTCCTTCTCCTCTCTCCTTCCCCTATCTCCTTCCCACCCTCTTCTTCCTCCTTCCTTCCCAACTTCTCCTTCCCCATTGTTCTTCCCTCCCCCCCTCGATCCCATCTCCTTCCCCACATCTCCTTCCCCCTTCCTTCCCCCCTCTCCTTCCTTCCTTCCCCCTCTCCTTACCCCCATCTCCTTCCCCCTTCCTTCCACCCCCTCTCTTTCCGATATCTCCTCCCCCCTTTCTCCTTCCAACTCTCCTTCGCCCTTCCTTCCCCCCCCTCCTTCCCCATCTCCTTCCCCCTATCTCCTTCCCCCCCTCCTTCAACACCCTCTCCTTCTTCCTATCTCCCTTCCCCACCGCTCCTTCACCCCTATTTCCTTCACCCTTTCTTCCCCCCTCACCTTCGCCCCTATCTCCTTCCCCCCTCTTCCCACCCCTCTTCTTCCATCCTATCTCCTTCCCGCTTCCTTCCCCCATCTCCTTCCCCACTTTCTCCTTCCCCCTCCCTTCCACCTCCTTCCCCACCTCCTTCCCCCCATCTCCTTCCTCCCTCTCCTCCCTCCTTCCCCCTTCCTTTCCCCTCTACTTACCCATATCTCCTTCCCACCCTCTCCTTCCCCCCTCTCCTACCCCCTAATCTCCTTCCCCCCCTCTGCTTCTCACCATCTCCTTCCCCCCCTCCTCCCTCCTATCTCCTTCCCCCTTCCTTCCCACCTTTCCTTCCCTCCTAGCTCCTTCCCTCCCTCTCCTTCTCCCTTCCTCCCTCTCCTTCTCCCTTCCTTCAGCCCCCTCTCCTTCCCCCCTCTCCTTCTCCCATCTCCTTCCCCCACTCTCCTTCCCCATCTCCTTCCCCCCTCCTTCCCCCCCTCTGCTGCCCCCCTCTCCTGCCCCCTCTCATTCCCCCCTCTTTCCCCCCTTCCTTCCTTCCCCCCTCTCCTTACCCCCTGTCTCCTTCCCCCTTCCTTCGCCCCCCTCCTTCCCTATCTCCTCCCCCCTTCCTGCCTATCTCCTTCCCACCCGCTTCCCCCTCTCCTTCCCCTATCACCTTCCCACTTCCTTCCCCGTCTCCTTCACCACTTTCTCCTTCCCCTTCCTTATCCCCTCCTTCCCCCATTTCCTTCCGGCTATCTTAACCCCCTCCCCTATCTCCTTCCCCATTCCTTCCCCCCCTCTATTTCCCCATCTCCTTTCCCTCTCTCCGTCCCCCCCTCTCCTTCCCCTCTCCTTCACCCCTTCTCCTTACCCCCTCTCCGTCCCCCCTCTCCTGCCCCCCCCTCCTACCCCCTACTCTCCTACCCCCTCTCCTCCCCATCTCCTTCCCCTTCTCCTTCCCCCCCTCTGCTTCCCCCATCTCCTTCCCCTTCCTCCCCCACTCTCCTTCCACCCGATCTCCTTACCATCCTCTCCTTGCCCCACATCTCTTTCCCCCGACCTCATTCCCCCGATCTCCTCCCCCTCTCCTTCCCCTCTCCTTCACCCCCTCTACTTCCCCCTCTCCTGCCCCCCCTCCTTCCCCCTACTCTCCTTCCCCCTCTCCTCCCCCATCTCCTTCCCCTTTCTCCTTCCCCCTCTGCTTCCCCCATCTCCTTCCCCTTCCTCCCCCACTCTCCTTCCACCCGATCTCTTACCCTCCTCTCCTTACCCCACGTCTCTTTCCCCCAACCTCATTCCCCCGATCTCCTCCCCCTCTCCTTTCCCCATCTCCTTCCGTACCATCTCCTTCCCCCTCTCCTTCTCCCCCTCTCCTTCCTCCTTCCTAACCCTCTCTCCTTCCCCCCCTCTACTTCCCCCTATCTCCGTCTGCTTTCCTTCCGCCCTTCCCCTATCTCCTTCCCCCCTCTAAGTCCCCCCACTCTCCTACCCCCATCTTCTTCCCCCTCCTTCCCCCTCTGCGTCCCCCATCTCCTTCCCCCCTCTCCTTCCCCCCACCTTCCCTCTCATCTCCTTCCCCTATCTCCTTCCCCCTCTTCCCCCTTCCATTCCCCCCTTCCCCCATCTCCTCCCCCCACCTCTCCATCCCCCTCTCCTTCCCCCTTTCCTTCCCCCATCTCCTTCCCACCCTCTCCTTCCACCCTCTCCTTCCCCACCCTCTCCTTCCCCCCATCTCCTTGCCCCTTTCTTCCCCGTCCTTCCCCAATCTCCTTCCCCCTTTCTTGCCCCCTCTCCTTTTCCCCCATCTCCTTCCTTCCCCCTTCCTCCCACTCCTTACCCATCCTTCCCAACACTTCCCCACACTCTCCTTTGCACCAACTCCTTCCCCCCTTTCCTTCCACCCCCCTTCCCCCCCTTCCCCTTATTTTCCTTCCCCCCCTCTCCTTCCCCCTCACTCCTTCCCACCCTCTCCTTCCCCATCTCCTTCCCCCTTCCTTTCCCCCTCACATTCTCCCTCTCTCTCCTTCCCCCTCTCCTTCCTCCTCTCTCCTCCCCCATCTCCTTCCCAAGATCTCCTTCCCCCTTCCTTCCCCCCATCTCCTTCACCCCCTCTCCTTCCCACCCTCTCCTTCCCCCCTCTCCTGCCCCCTAATCTCCTTCCCTCATATGCTTCTCACCATCTCCTTCCCCCCTCCTCCTCCCCCTCCTTCCCCCCTTCCTTCAGCCCCCTCTCCTTCCCCCCTCTCCTTCTCCCCATCTCCTTCCCCCCACTCTCCTTCCCCATCTCCTTCCCCCCTCCTTCCCTCCTCTGCTTCCACCTCTCCTTCCCCCTCTCATTACCCCCCTCCTTCCCCTTCCTTCCTTCCCCACTCTCCTTACCCCCTGTCTCCTTCCCCCTTCCTTCCCCGTCTCCTTCCCCACTTTCTCCTTCCCCCTTCCTTCCCCCCGCCTTCCCCCATTTCCTTCCCGCTTTCTTCCCTCCTCCCCCATCTCCTTCCCCATTCCTTCCCCACTCTATTTCCCCATCTCCTTTTCCCCCTCTCCTTCACCCTCTCTCCTTCCCCTCTCCTTCACCCTCTCACCTTACCCCTCTCCTTCCCCTCTCCTTCCCCCTCTCCTCACCATCTCCTTCCCCCTTCTCCTCCCCCCCTCTACTTTCCCCCATCTCCTTCCCCTTCCTTCCCCACACTCTCCTTCCACCCGATCTCCTCAAACCCCTCTCCTTACCCCCATTTCTCTTTCCCCCGACCTCATTCCCCCGATCTCCTCCCCGTCTCCTTTCCCCCATCTCCTTCCGTAATATCTCCTTCCCCCCCTCTCCGTCTCCCCGTCTCCTTCCTCCGTCCTACACCCCTCTCCTTCCCCCCTCTACTTCCCCCTATCTCCGTCCCCCTTCCTTCCGCCCTTCCCCCTATCTCCTTCCTACCTCTACTTCCCCCCACTCTCCTTCCCCCATCTCCTTCCCCCCTCCTTCCCCCCCTCTGCTTCCCCCTCTCCGTCCCCCCTCTCCTTCCCCCCACCTTCTCTCCCATCGCCTTCCCCCCATCTCCTTCCCCCCATCTCCTTCCTCCCCTCTCCTTCCCCCCCTCCTTCGCCCTCCTCCTTCCCCTCCACTCCTTCCCCATTCCTTCCCCGCTCTCCTTCCCCCTATCTCCTTTGCCCTTCCTTCCCCCCCACTCTCCTTCTGCTGATCTCCTTGCCCCCATCTCCTTCCCCTATCACAATCCCCCCACTCTCCTTCATCACCATCTCCTTACCCCACTCTCTTTCCCCCATCTCCTTCCCCCTTCCTTCACCCCCTCTCCTTCCCCTATCTCCTTCCGTGCCCCTCTTGTTCCCCCCTATCTCCTTCCCCTATCTCCTTCCCCCCTCTCCACCCCCATCTCCTTTCCCACTATCGCCTTCCCCCTCTCCTTCCCGCTTCCTTCCACCCCTTCCCCTTCCCCCCATCTGCTTCTCCCCCTCCTCCCTCCTATCTCCTTCCCACTCTCCTTCCCACTTCCTTCCGCCCCTCCTTCCCCCATCTCCTTCCCCCCATCTCCTCCCCCCTCTCCTCCCTCCTAAGTCCTTCCCACTTCCTTCCCCCTCTCCTTCCCCCTCTCCTTCCCCCTATCTCCTTCCCACCCTCTCCTTCCCCCTTCCTTCCCACCTTCTCCTTCCCCCTTGTCCTTCCCTCCCCTATCTCCTTCCCCTATCTCCTTCCCCCTTCCTTCCCCCTCTCCTTCCCCCTTACTGCCACCCTCTTTTTCCCCGATCTACTCCCCCATCTCCATCCCACTCTCCTTCCCCTTCCTTCCCCCCCTCCTACCCCACATCTCCTTCCCCTATCTCCTTCCCCCTCTCCTTCAACACCCTCTCATTCCTCCTATCCCCTTCCCCTTCCTTCCCCCACCTCTCCTTCACCCTATTTCCTTCACCCTTCCTTCCCCCCTCTCCTTCGCCCCCCTCCTTCCACCCCTCTCCTTCCATCCTATCTCTTTCCCGCTTCCTTCCCCCCTCTCCTTCCCACTTTCTCCTTCCCCCTCCCTTCCACCTCCTTCCCCCTATCTCCTTCCCCCTTCCCCAACTCCTTCCCCCCTCTACTTTCCCCATCTCCTTTCCCCCTCTCCTCCCTCCTATGGCCTTCCCCTTCCCCCCTCTCCTTCCCCCTATCTCCTTCCCACCCTCTCCTTCCCCTTCCTTCCCACCTTCTCCTTCCCCCTTGTCCTTCCCTCCCCCCTCGTTCCCCCATCTCCTTCCCCCTATCTCCTTCCCCCTTCCTTCCCCCTCTCCTTCCTTCCTTTACCCCTCTCCTTACCCCCATCTCCTTCCCCCTTACTTCCACCCCTCTCTTTCCCCCATCTATTCCCCCCTATCTCCTTCCCCCTCTCCTTCAACACCCTCTCCTTCCTCTTATCCCCTTCCCCCTTCCTTCCCGCACCTCTCCTTCACCCCTATTTCCTTCATCCTTCCTTCCCCCCTCTCCTTCGCCCCCTCCTTCCACCCCTCTACTTCCATTCTATCTCCTTCCCGCTTCCTTCGCTCCTCTCCTTCCCCACTTTCTCCTTCCCCCTCCCTTCCACCTCCTTCCCCCTATCTCTTTCCCCGTTCCTTCCCCACCCTTCCCCCATCTCCTTCCTGCCTGTCTCCTTCCCTCCCCCTCTCGTTCCCCCATCTCCTTCCCCCCCTCTCCTTCCCCCTATCTCCTTCCCCCTTCCTTCCCCCCTCTTCTTCCTTCCTTACCCCCCTCTCCTTACCCCTTATCTCCTTCCCCCTTCCTCCCCCCCTCTCATTCCCCATCTCCACCCCCTTTTCCACCTATCTCCTTCCCACTTCCTTCCACCGTCTCGTTCCCCCCATCTCCTTCCCGCTTCCTTCCCCCCTCTTCTTCCTTCCTTACCCCCTCGCCTTACCCCTTATCTCCTTTCCCCTTCCTTCCCCCCTCCTTCCCCCATCTCCTCCCCCTTTCCCGCCTATCTCCTTCCTTCTTCCTTCCCCCGTCTCGTTCCCCCCATCTCTTTCCCCCTTCCTTCCCCCCTCTCCTTCCCCCTATCTCCTTACACCCCTCTCCTTCCCGCCTATCTCCTTCCCCTTCCTTCCCCCCATGCCTTCCCCCATATCGCCTTCCCCCTTCCTTCCCCCACCTCTGCTTCGCCCCTATCTCCTTCCCACTTCCTTCCCCCTCTCCTTCCCCCTATCTCCTTCCCCCTTCCTTTCCCCCCCTCTCCTTCCCCATCTCCTTCTCCCTTCCTTCTCCCCCTCTCCTTCCCCCATCTCCTTCCCCCTTCCTTCCCCTCTCCTTCCCCCCTATCTCCTTCCCCGTTCCTTCCCCCACTCACCTTCCCCCATCTCCTTCCCCCTTCCTTCACCCCCTCTACTTCCCCCTTCCTTCCCCCCCTCCTTCCCCCATCTCCTTGTCACCCCATCTCCTTGCCTTATCTCCTTCCCCCTTCCTTACCCCCCTCTCCTTCCCCATCCCCTTTTCCCTCACTCCCCCATCCCCTTCCTTCCCACTCCTCTACTTCCCCTCTCCTTCCCACTTCCTTCCACCCATCCTTCCCCCATCTCCTGCCCCCCTCTCCTTCCCCACCCTCTCCTTCCCCATCTCCTTCCCCTATCTCCTTCCCCCTCTCCTTCAACACCCTCTCGTTCCTCCTATCTCCTTCCCCTTCCTCCACCCTCCGACCCACCCTCTCCTTCCCCCATCTCCTTCCCCACCCTCTACTACCCCCTACCTCCTTCCCCCTCTCCTTCACCCCCTCTCTTTCCCACCTCTCCTTCACTCCCTCTCCTTCCCCCCTCTCCTTCCCCCCTCCTTGCCTCCCTCTCCTGCCCCCGCATCTCCTCCCCCCCTCTCCTTCCCCATCTCCTTCCCCCTCTCCATCCCCCTCATCTCCTTTCCCCTTCCTTCCCCCCTCTCTTTCCCCTCTATCTCCTTACCCTTCCTTCCCCCCACTCTCCTTCGCCCCTCTCCTTACCCCCCTCCTTCCCCTTTCAATCAACCCCCTCTCCTTCCCCCCATCTCCTTCTGCGCCTCTCCTTCCCATATCTCCTTCCCCCCATTCCACCTTCCATTCCCCCCTTCCCCCATCTCCTCCCCACACCTCTCCTTCCCCCTCTCCTTCCCCCTTTCCTTCCCCCCTTCCTTCACCCCTCTCCTTCCCCTCTATCTCCTTCCCCCTTCCTTGCCCCCACTCTCCTTCCACCCGATCTCCTTCTCCCCCTCTCCTTACCCCACGTCTCTTTCACCCCAACTCCTTCTACCATCTCCTCCCCCCTCTCGTTTCCCCATATCTCCTTCCGCCACATCTCCTTCCCCCTCTCCTTCCGACCTCTTCTTCCTCCTTGCGACCCCCTCTCCTTCCACCCCTCCTTCCCCCAGCTCCTTCCCCCTTCCTTCCCCCCTTCCCCATCTCCTTCCCCACCCAATCTTACCCCCCCACATCCTTCCCCCCTCTCCTTCACCCCTTCTCTTTCCCCCTCTCCTTACCCCCTCTACTGCCTCCCTCTCCTGCCCCCAATCTCCTTCCCCCTCTCCTTCCCCCCTCTCCTTCCCCCATCTCCTTCACCCCTCTCCTTCCTCCTATCCTTCCCACTCATCTCCTTTCCCCTTCCTTCCCCCCTCTCCTTCCCCTCTATCTCCTTCCCCCTTCCTTCCCCCCACTCTCCTTCCCGCTCTCTTTCCCCCCTCTCCTTCCCCCCCTCTCCTTCCCACTCTCTCTTTCCCCCCTCTCCTTCCCCCTTCCATCCCCCCTTCCCCCATCTCCTCCCCCCCACCTCTCCTTCCCCCTCTCCTTCCCCCATCTCCTTCCCCCTTCCTTCTCTCCGCTCCTTCCCCCATCTCCTTCCCCACCCTCTCCTTCCCCCATCTCCTTCCCCCTCTCTCTCCTTCCCCCCTCTCCTTCCTCCTCTCTCCTTCCCCCCATCTTCCCCCCATCTCCCTGCCCCCTCTCCTTTCCCCTATCTCCTTCCCCCGTTTCTCTTTCCCACCCCTCCTTCCCCCCTATCTCCCTCCCCCCTTACTTCCCCATCTCCTTCACCCCCTCTCCTTCCCCACCCTCTCCTTCCCCCATCTCCTTCCCCCTATCTCCGTCCCCCTCTCCTTCCCCCCTCTCCTTCCCCGCATCTCCTTCCCCCGTCCATCCCCCCTCCTTCCTTCCTTCCCCCCTCCTTACTACAATCTCCTTCCCTTCCTTCCACCCCCTCTCTTTACCCCATTTCCTCCCCCTATCTCCTTCCCACTCTCCTTCAACACCCTCTCCTTCCTCCTATCTCCTTCCCCCTTCCTTCCCCCACCTCTCTCCTTCACCCCGATCTCCTTCCCCCCCTCCTTCCACCCCTCTCCTTCCATCCTATCTCCTTCCCGCTTCCTTCCATGCTCTCCTTCCCCACTTTCTCCTTATCCCTGCCTTCCACCTCCTTCCCCCTATCTCCTACCCCCTTCCTTCCCCACTCCCCCAACTCCTTCCCCATTCCTTCCCCCACTCTATTTTCCCCCTATCTCCTTTTCCCCTCTCCTTCCCGCCTATCTCCTTCCCCGTTCCTTCCCCACCCTTCCCCATCTCCTTCCCCCTGTCTCCTTTCCCATTCCTTCCCCCCTCTACTTCCCCCTATCTCCTTCCCCTTTCCTATCCCCCTCTCCTTCCTTCCTTCCCCCCTTACCCCTTATCACCTTCCCCCTTCCTTCCCCCCTCTCCTTACCTCCTCTCCTCCCCCTTCCTGCCTATCTCCTTCCCGCTTTCTTCCCCGTCTCCTTTCCCACATCTCTTTCCCACTCCTTACCCCCTATCTCCTTACACCCCTCTCCTTCCCGCCTATCTCCTTCCATTTTCCTTCCCCCCACGCCTTCCCTCATATCGCCTTCCCCCTTCCTTCCCCCACCTCTACTTCACCCCTATCTCCTTCCCCCTCTCCTTCCCCCATCTCCTTCCCCCTTCCTTTCCACCCTCTCCTTCCCCATCTCCTTCCAACTATTTTCCCCCCTCCCATCTCCATCCCCATTCCTACCCCCCTCTATTTCCCCATCTCCTTTCCCCCTCTCCTTCACCCGCTCTCTGTAACCCCCTCCTTCCCCCCTCTCCTCCCCGATCTCCTTCCCCCTTCTCCTTCCCCCCCTGCTTCCCCATATCCATCCCCCTTCCTTCCCCCCACTCTCCTTCCACCCGATCTCCTTCCCCCCTCTCCTTACCCCACGTCTCTTTCCCCGACCTTATTTTCCTGATCTCCTCCCCCTCTCCTTTCCCCCATCTCCTTCCGTACAATCTCCTTCCCCCTCTCCTTCTCCCCCTCTCCTTCCCCCTTCCTATCCCCTCTCCTTCCTTCCTTCCCCCCTCTCCTTACCCCTTATCACCTTCCCCCTTCCTTCCCCCCTCTCCTTCCCCATCTCCTCTCCCCTTCCAGCCTATCTCCTTCCCGCTTCCTTCCCCCCTCTCCTTCTCCCCATCTCCTTCCCCCTTCCTTCCCCACTCTCCTTCCCCCATCTCCTTCCCCGTTCCTTCCCCCACTCTCCTTCCCCCACCTCCTTCCCCCTTCCTTCAACCCCTCTACTTCCCCCTTCCTTCCCCCCCTCCTTCCCCATCTCCTTACCACCCCATTTCCTTGCCCTATCTCCTTCCCCCTTCCTTACCCCCCTCACCTTCCCCCATCTGCTTTCCCCTTACTCCCCCATCCCATTCCTTACCACCCTCTCCTTCCCCCCCTCCTTCCCCACCCTCTCTTTCCCCCATCTCCTTCCCCTATCTCCTTCCCCCCTCTCCTTCAACACCCTCTCCTTCCTCCTATCTCCTTCCCCCTTCCTCCCCCCGACCCACCCTCTCCTTCACCCATCTCCTTCCCCACCCTCTACTATCCCCTACGTCCTTCCCCCCTCTCCTTCACCCCCTCTCTTTCCCACCTCTCCTTTACCCCTTCTCCTTACCCCCCTCCTTGTCCCCCTTTCTTGCCTCCCTCTCCTGCCCCCATTCTCCTCCCCCCCTCTCCTCCACATCTCCTTCCCCCCTCTCCTTCCCCCTCTCCATCCCCCTCATCTCCTTTCCCCTTCCTTACCCCCACTCTCCTTCCACCCGATCTCCTTCTCCCCCTCTCCTTACCCCACGTCTCTTTCCCCCCAACTCCTTCTACCATCTCCTCCCCCCTCTCCTTTCCCCCATATCTCCGTCCGCCACATCTCCTTCCCTCTCTCCTTCCCCCCTTTTTGTCCTCCTTGCGACCCCCTCTCCTTCCACCCCTCCTTCCCCCCTCTCCTTCACCCCCTCTCTTTCCCCCCTCTCCTTCACCCCCTCTACTTACGCCCCCCCTCTCCTTCGCCCCACTACTGCCCCCCTCTCCTGCCCCTATCTCCTTCCCCCTCTCCTTTCTCCATCTCCTTCCCCCCTCTCCTTCTCCCCTTTCCTTCCCCATCTCCTTCCCCCTTCCTTCTCCCCTCTCCTTCCCCTCTATCTCCTTCCCCCTTCCTTGCCCCCACTCTCCTTCCACTCGATCTCCTTCTCCCAATCTCCTTACCCCATGTCTCTTTCCCCCCACCCCCTTCCCCCTCTCCTCCTCCTCTCCTTTCCCCCATATGTTATTCAGCCCCATCTCCTTCCCCCCTCTGCTTCCCCCTCTTCTTCCTCCTTCCTACCCGCTCTCCTTCCACCCCTCCTTTCCCCATCTCCTTCCACCTTCCTTCCCCCTTCCTCATCTCCTTCCCCCCTCTCCTTCCCCCTACTATCCTTCCCCCATCTCCTTCCCCACCTCCTTCCCCCTGTCTGCTTTCCCCCTATTTCCTTTTCCCCCGATTCCCCTCCCATCTCTGTCCCCCCATCTCCTTCCCCCATCTCCTTCCCCACATCTGCTTCCTCCCCTCTCCTTCCCCCACTTCACCCTCCTCCTTCCCCCCTCTCCTTCCCCCTTCATTCCCCCGCTCTCCTTCCACCATCTCCTTCCCCCTTCCTTGCCCCTCTCCTTCCCTCCTATCACCTTCCCCCCACTCTCCTTCGCCCCCATCTCCTTCCTCTCTCTCCTTCCCCCTTCCTTCCCCCTCTCCTTCCCCCCATCTTCTTCACCCTTCCTTCACCCCCCTCTCCTTCATCCCCTCTCCTTCTCCTCTCCTTCAACCCCTCTCCTTACCCCCTCTCATTCCCCCCTCTCCTGCCGCCCTCTCCTACCCCTTAATCTCCTTCCCCCATCTGCTTCTCACCATCTTCTGCCCCCTTCCCCATCTCCTTCCCCCTTCCTTCCCACCTTTCGTTCCCCCAGCTTCTTCCCTCCCTCTCCTTCCCCCTTCCTTCAGCCCCCTCTGCTTACCCCCCTCTCCTTCTCCCCATCTCCTTCCCCCCACTCTCCTTCCCCCAGCTCCTTCCCCCCTCCTTCTCCCCATCTCCTTCCCCCACTCTCCTTCCCCATCCCCTTCCCCCCCTCCTTCCCCCCTCTGCTACCCCCCCTCTCCTTACCCCCTGTCTCCTGCCCCCTTCCTTTCCCCCTCTCCTTCCCCCATCTCCTCCCCACTTCCTGCCTATCTCCTTCCCCCCCTCCTTCCCCCTCTCCTTCCCATATCTCCTTCCCGCTTCCTTCCCCATCTCCTTCCCCATTCCTGCCCCCGTCTATTTCCCCCATCTCCTTTGCCCCTCTCCTTCACCCCTCTCCTTCCCCTCTCCTTTACCCCCTCTCCTTTCCCCCTCTCCTTCCCCCTCACCTTTCCCTATCACAATACCCCCACTCTCCTTCACCACCATCTCCTTCCCCGACTCTCCTTCCCCCCTCTCCTTCCCCCTTCCTTCCCCCGCTCCTTCCCCACCTCTCCTTGCCCCTTCCTTCCCCCCTCTCCTTCCCCATCTCCTTCCCCCTATCTCCTTCCCCCCCTCCTTCAACACCCTCTCCTTCCTCCTATCTCCTTCCCCCTTCCTTCCCCACCGCTCCTTCACCCCTATCTCCTTCCCCCCCCCTCCTCCCACCCCTCTCCTTCCATCCTATCTCCTTCCCGCTTCCTTCCCCCCTCTCCTTCCCCACTTTCTCCTTCCACCTCCTTCCCCCATCTCCTTCCCCTCTCCTCCCTCCTTCCCCCTTCCTTCCCCCCTCTACTTCCCCTTTCACCTTCCCACCCTCTCCTTCCCCCTCTCCTGCCACCCCTCTCCTACCCCCTAATCTCCTTCCCCCATCTGCTTCTCACTATCTCCTTCCCCCCCTCCTCCCCCCATCTCCTTCCCCCTTCCTTCCCACCTTTCCTTCCCTCCTAGCTCCTTCCCTCCCTCTCCTTCTCCCTTCCTTCAGCCCCCTCTCCTTCCCCCCTCTCTTCTCCCATCTCCTTCCCCCACTCTCCTTCCCCATCTCCTTCCCCCCTCCTTCCCCCCCCTCTGCTGCCCCACTCTCCTGCCCCCTTTCATTCCCCCCTCCTTCCCCCCTTCCTTCCTACCCCCCTCTCTTCCACCCCTCCTTCACCCCAGCTCCTTCCCCCTTTCTTCTCCCCTTCCCCATCTCCTTCCCCACCCTCTCCTAACCCCCCACCTCCTTCCCCCCTCTCCTTCACCCCCTCTCTTTCCCCCTCTCTTTCACCCCCTCTCTTTCACCCCCTCTCCTTCCCCCTCTCCTGCCTCCCTCTCCTGCCCCCTAATCTCCTTCCCCCTCTCCTTCCCCCTCTCCTTCCCCCTATCCTTCCCCCCTCATCTCCTTTCCCCTTCTTCCCCCAGCTCCTTCCCCTCTATCTCCTTCCCCCTTCCTTCCCCCCACTCTCCTTCCCGCTCTCTTCCCCCCTCTCCTTCCCCCCTCGCCTTCCCCCCTTCTCCTTCCCCCTATCTCCTTCCCCCTCTCCTTTCCCCTTCCATCCACCCCTTCTCCTTCCCCCATATCCTCCCCTCTCCTCTCCTTCCCCCATCTCCTTCCCCCATCTCCTTCCCCACCCTCTCCTTCCCCATCTCCTTCGCCCCCTCCTTCCACCCCCTCTCCTTGCCCACCCTCTCCTTCCCCCCATCTCCTTGCCCCTTTCTTCCTCCTCCTTCCACCATCTCCTTCCCCCTTCCTTGCCCCCTCTCTCCTTTGCCCCCATCTCCTTCCCTTCTCTCCTCCCCCTTCCTTCCCACCTCTCCTTCCCCCCATCTTCTTCACCCTTCCTTCACCCCCCTCTCCTTCACCCCCTCTCCTTCTCCTCTCCTTCCCCCCTCTCCTGCCCCCTCTCCTACCCCCTAATCTCCTTCCCCCATCTGCTTCTCACCATCTCCTTCCCCCTTCCCCATCTCCTTCCCCCTTCCTTCCCACCTCTCGTTCCCCCAGCTCCTTTCCTCCCTCGCCTTCCCCCTTCCTTCACCCCCCTCTGTATACCCCCTCTCCTTCTCCCCATCTCCTTCCCCCCACTCTCCTTCCCCCAGCTCCTTCCCCCCTCCTTCTCCCCATCTCCTTCCCCCCACTCTCCTTCCCCATCCCCTTCCCCCCCTCCTTCCCCCCCTCTGCTACCCCCCTCTCCTCACCCCCTGTCTCCTTCCCCCTTCCTTCCCCCTCTCCTTCCCCATATCCTCCCCACTTCCTGCCTATCTCCTTCCCCCCTCCTTCCCCCTCTCCTTCCCCTATCTACTTCCCACTTCCTTCCCCCATCTCCTTCCCCACTTTCTCCTTCCCCTTCCTTCCCCCATCTCCTTCCCGCTTTCTTCCCCCCTCCCCATCTCCTTCCCCATTCCTGCCCCGTCTATTTCCCCCGTCTCCTTTCCCCCTCTCCTTCACCCCCTCTCCTTCCCCTCTCCTTTACACCCTCTCCTTTCCCCCCTCTCCTTCCCCCTCTCCTTTCCCTATCACAATACCCCAACTCTCCTTCACCACCATCTCCTTCCCCGACTCTCCTTCCCCCCCTCTCCTTCCCCCTTCCTTCCCCCACTCCTTCCCCACCTCTCCTTGCCCCTTCCTTCCCGCCTCTCCTTCCCCATCTCCTTCCCCCTTCCTTCACTCCCTCTCCTTACCCCTATCTCTCTCCCTGCCCCTCTTGTTCCACCAAATCCTTCCCCTATCTCCTTCCCCCCTCTCCTCCCCCCCATCTCCTTTCCCACTATCTCCTTCCCCCCTCTCCTTCCCGCTTCCTTCCCCCCTGTCTCCTTCCCCCCATCTGCTTCTCCCACTCTCCTCCCCCTATCTCCTTCCCACTCTCCTTCCCACTTCCTTCCCCCCTCCTTCCCCCATCTCATTCCCCCATCTCCTTACCCCCCTCTCCTCCCTCCTATGTCCTTCCCCCTTCCTTCTCCCCTCTCCTTCCCCCTATCTCCATCCCACCCTCTCCTTCCTCCTTCCTTCCCACCTTCTCCTTCCCTCTTGTTCTTCCCTCCCCCTCTCGATCCCCCATCTCCTTCCCCCATCTCCTTCCCCCTCTCCTTCCTTCCTTCACCCTCTCCTTTCCCTATCACAATACCCCAACTCTCTTTCCCCCCTCTCCTTGCCCCTTCCTTCCCCCCTCTCCTTCCCCATCTCCTTCCCCCTTCCTTCACCCCCTCTCCTTCCCCCTATCTCTCTCACTGCCCCTCTTGTTCCCCCCATCTCCTTCCCCCTATCTCCTTACCCCCTCTCCTCCCCCCATCTCCTTTCCCACTATCTCCTTCCCCCTCTCCTTCCCGCTTCCTTCCACCCTGTCTCCTTCCCCCCATCTGCGTCTCCCACTCTCCTCCCCTATCTCCTTCCCACTCTCCTTCCCACTTCCTTTCCCCCTCCTTCCCCCATCTCATTCCCCCCATCTCCTTCCCCCCTCTCCTCCCTCCTATGTCCTTCCCCCTTCCTTCTCCTCTCTCCTTCCCCTATCTCCTTCCCACCCTCTTCTTCCTCCTTCCTTCCCAACTTCTCCTTCCCCATTGTTCTTCCCTCCCCCCCCTCGATCCCATCTCCTTCCCCCCCATCTCCTTCCCCCTTCCTTCCCCCCTCTCCTTCCTTCCTTCCCCCTCTCCTTACCCCATCTCCTTCCCCCTTCCTTCCACCCCCTCTCTTTCCGATATCTCCTCCCCCCTTTCTCCTTCCAACTCTCCTTCGCCCTTCCTTCCCCCCCCTCCTTCCCCATCTCCTTCCCCCTATCTCCTTCCCCCCCTCCTTCAACACCCTCTCCTTCTTCCTATCTCCTTCCACCTTCCTTCCCCACCGCTCCTTCACCCCTATTTCCTTCACCCTTTCTTCCCCCCTCACCTTCGCCCCTATCTCCTTCCCCCCTCTTCCCACCCCTCTTCTTCCATCCTATCTCCTTCCCGCTTCCTTCCCCCATCTCCTTCCCCACTTTCTCCTTCCCCCTCCCTTCCACCTCCTTCCCCACCTCCTTCCCCCCATCTCCTTCCTCCCTCTCCTCCCTCCTTCCCCCTTCCTTTCCCCTCTACTTACCCATATCTCCTTCCCACCCTCTCCTTCCCCCCTCTCCTACCCCCTAATCTCCTTCCCCCCCTCTGCTTCTCACCATCTCCTTCCCCCCCTCCTCCCTCCTATCTCCTTCCCCCTTCCTTCCCACCTTTCCTTCCCTCCTAGCTCCTTCCCTCCCTCTCCTTCTCCCTTCCTTCAGCCCCCTCTCCTTCCCCCCTCTCCTTCTCCCATCTCCTTCCCCCACTCTCCTTCCCCATCTCCTTCCCCCCTCCTTCCCCCCCTCTGCTGCCCCCCTCTCCTGCCCCCTCTCATTCCCCCCTCTTTCCCCCCTTCCTTCCTTCCCCCTCTCCTTACCCCCTGTCTCCTTCCCCCTTCCTTCGCCCCCTCCTTCCCTATCTCCTCCCCCCTTCCTGCCTATCTCCTTCCCACCCGCTTCCCCCTCTCCTTCCCCTATCACCTTCCCACTTCCTTCCCCGTCTCCTTCACCACTTTCTCCTTCCCCTTCCTTATCCCCTCCTTCCCCCATTTCCTTCCGGCTATCTTAACCCCCTCCCCTATCTCCTTCCCCATTCCTTCCCCCCCTCTATTTCCCCATCTCCTTTCCCTCTCTCCGTCCCCCCCTCTCCTTCCCCTCTCCTCTTCACCCCTTCTCCTTACCCCCTCTCCGTCCCCCCTCTCCTGCCCCCCCTCTCCTACCCCTACTCTCCTACCCCCTCTCCTCCCCATCTCCTTCCCCTTCTCCTTCCCCCCCTCTGCTTCCCCCATCTCCTTCCCCTTCCTCCCCCACTCTCCTTCCACCCGATCTCCTTACCATCCTCTCCTTGCCCCACATCTCTTTCCCCCGACCTCATTCCCCCGATCTCCTCCCCCCTCTCCTTCCCCTCTCCTTCACCCCCTCTACTTCCCCCTCTCCTGCCCCCCTCCTTCCCCCTACTCTCCTTCCCCCTCCCCTCCCCCATCTCCTTCCCCTTTCTCCTTCCCCCCCTCTGCTTCCCCCATCTCCTTCCCCTTCCTCCCCCACTCTCCTTCCACCCGATCTTCTTACCCTCCTCTCCTTACCCCACGTCTCTTTCCCCCAACCTCATTCCCCCGATCTCCTCCCCCTCTCCTTTCCCCATCTCCTTCCGTACCATCTCCTTCCCCCCTCTCCTTCTCCCCCTCTCCTTCCTCCTTCCTAACCCTCTCTCCTTCCCCCCCTCTACTTCCCCCTATCTCCGTCTGCTTTCCTTCCGCCCTTCCCCTATCTCCTTCCCCCCTCTAAGTCCCCCCACTCTCCTACCCCCATCTTCTTCCCCCTCCTTCCCCCTCTGCGTCCCCCATCTCCTTCCCCCCTCTCCTTCCCCCCACCTTCCCTCTCATCTCCTTCCCCTATCTCCTTCCCCCCTCCTTCCCCCTTCCATTCCCCCCTTCCCCTATCTCCTCCCCCCACCTCTCCATCCCCCTCTCCTTCCCCCTTTCCTTCCCCCATCTCCTTCCCACCCTCTCCTTCCACCCCTCTCCTTCCCCACCCTCTCCTTCCCCCCATCTCCTTGCCCCTTTCTTCCCCGTCCTTCCCCAATCTCCTTCCCCCTTTCTTGCCCCCTCTCCTTTTCCCCCATCTCCTTCCTTCCCCCTTCCTCCCCACTCCTTACCCATCCTTCCCAACACTTCCCCACACTCTCCTTTGCACCAACTCCTTCCCCCCTTTCCTTCCACCCCCCTTCCCCCCCTTCCCCTTATTTTCCTTCCCCCCCTCTCCTTCCCCCTCACTCCTTCCCACCCTCTCCTTCCCCATCTCCTTCCCCCTTCCATTCCCCCTCACATTCTCCCTCTCTCTCCTTCCCCCTCTCCTTCCTCCTCTCTCCTCCCCCATCTCCTTCCCAAGATCTCCTTCCCCCCATCTTCCCCCATCTCCTTGCCCCCTCTGCTTCCCATCTATCTCCTTCCCCCATTTCTCCTTCCCACCCCTCCTTCCACCCTATCTCCTTCCCCCTTCCTTCCCCCATCTCCTTCACCCCCTCTCCTTCCCACCCTCTCCTTCCCCCCTCTCCTGCCCCCTAATCTCCTTCCCTCATATGCTTCTCACCATCTCCTTCCCCCCTCCTCCTCCCCCTCCTTCCCCCCTTCCTTCAGCCCCCTCTCCTTCCCCCCTCTCCTTCTCCCCATCTCCTTCCCCCCACTCTCCTTCCCCATCTCCTTCCCCCCTCCTTCCCTCCTCTGCTTCCACCTCTCCTTCCCCCTCTCATTACCCCCCTCCTTCCCCTTCCTTCCTTCCCCACTCTCCTTACCCCCTGTCTCCTTCCCCCTTCCTTCCCCGTCTCCTTCCCCACTTTCTCCTTCCCCCTTCCTTCCCCCCGCCTTCCCCCATTTCCTTCCCGCTTTCTTCCCTCCTCCCCCATCTCCTTCCCCATTCCTTCCCCACTCTATTTCCCCATCTCCTTTTCCCCCTCTCCTTCACCCTCTCTCCTTCCCCTCTCCTTCACCCTCTCACCTTACCCCCTCTCCTTCCCCCTCTCCTTCCCCCTCTCCTCACCATCTCCTTCCCCCTTCTCCTCCCCCCCTCTACTTTCCCCCATCTCCTTCCCCTTCCTTCCCCACACTCTCCTTCCACCCGATCTCCTCAAACCCCTCTCCTTACCCCATTTCTCTTTCCCCCGACCTCATTCCCCCGATCTCCTCCCCGTCTCCTTTCCCCCATCTCCTTCCGTACTATCTCCTTCCCCCCCTCTCCGTCTCCCCGTCTCCTTCCTCCGTCCTACACCCCTCTCCTTCCCCCCTCTACTTCCCCCTATCTCCGTCCCCCTTCCTTCCGCCCTTCCCCCTATCTCCTTCCTACCTCTACTTCCCCCCACTCTCCTTCCCCCATCTCCTTCCCCCCTCCTTCCCCCCCTCTGCTTCCCCCTCTCCGTCCCCCCTCTCCTTCCCCCCACCTTCTCTCCCATCGCCTTCCCCCATCTCCTTCCCCCCATCTCCTTCCTCCCCTCTCCTTCCCCCCCTCCTTCGCCCTCCTCCTTCCCCTCCACTCCTTCCCCATTCCTTCCCCGCTCTCCTTCCCCCTATCTCCTTTGCCCTTCCTTCCCCCCCACTCTCCTTCTGCTGATCTCCTTGCCCCCATCTCCTTCCCCTATCACAATCCCCCCACTCTCCTTCATCACCATCTCCTTACCCCACTCTCTTTCCCCCATCTCCTTCCCCCTTCCTTCACCCCCTCTCCTTCCCCTATCTCCTTCCGTGCCCCTCTTGTTCCCCCCTATCTCCTTCCCCTATCTCCTTCCCCCCTCTCCACCCCCATCTCCTTTCCCACTATCGCCTTCCCCCTCTCCTTCCCGCTTCCTTCCACCCCTTCCCCTTCCCCCATCTGCTTCTCCCCCTCCTCCCTCCTATCTCCTTCCCACTCTCCTTCCCACTTCCTTCCGCCCCTCCTTCCCCCATCTCCTTCCCCCCATCTCCTCCCCCCTCTCCTCCCTCCTAAGTCCTTCCCACTTCCTTCCCCTCTCCTTCCCCCTCTCCTTCCCCCTATCTCCTTCCCACCCTCTCCTTCCCCCTTCCTTCCCACCTTCTCCTTCCCCCTTGTCCTTCCCTCCCCCTATCTCCTTCCCCCTATCTCCTTCCCCCTTCCTTCCCCCTCTCCTTCCCCCTTACTGCCACCCCTCTTTTTCCCCGATCTACTCCCCCATCTCCATCCCACTCTCCTTCCCCCTTCCTTCCCCCCCTCCTACCCCACATCTCCTTCCCCTATCTCCTTCCCCCCTCTCCTTCAACACCCTCTCATTCCTCCTATCCCCTTCCCCTTCCTTCCCCCACCTCTCCTTCACCCCTATTTCCTTCACCCTTCCTTCCCCCCTCTCCTTCGCCCCCTCCTTCCACCCCTCTCCTTCCATCCTATCTCTTTCCCGCTTCCTTCCCCCCTCTCCTTCCCCACTTTCTCCTTCCCCCTCCCTTCCACCTCCTTCCCCCTATCTCCTTCCCCCTTCCCCAACTCCTTCCCCCCTCTACTTTCCCCATCTCCTTTCCCCCTCTCCTCCCTCCTATGGCCTTCCCCCTTCCCCCCTCTCCTTCCCCCTATCTCCTTCCCACCCTCTCCTTCCCCCTTCCTTCCCACCTTCTCCTTCCCCCTTGTCCTTCCCTCCCCCCTCGTTCCCCCATCTCCTTCCCCCTATCTCCTTCCCCCTTCCTTCCCCCTCTCCTTCCTTCCTTTACCCCTCTCCTTACCCCCATCTCCTTCCCCCTTACTTCCACCCCTCTCTTTCCCCCATCTATTCCCCCCTATCTCCTTCCCCCTCTCCTTCAACACCCTCTCCTTCCTCTTATCCCCTTCCCCCTTCCTTCCCGCACCTCTCCTTCACCCCTATTTCCTTCATCCTTCCTTCCCCCCTCTCCTTCGCCCCCTCCTTCCACCCCTCTACTTCCATTCTATCTCCTTCCCGCTTCCTTCGCTCCTCTCCTTCCCCACTTTCTCCTTCCCCCTCCCTTCCACCTCCTTCCCCCTATCTCTTTCCCCGTTCCTTCCCCACCCTTCCCCCATCTCCTTCCTGCCTGTCTCCTTCCCTCCCCCTCTCGTTCCCCCATCTCCTTCCCCCCCTCTCCTTCCCCCTATCTCCTTCCCCCTTCCTTCCCCCCTCTTCTTCCTTCCTTACCCCCTCTCCTTACCCCTTATCTCCTTCCCCCTTCCTCCCCCCCTCTCATTCCCCCATCTCCACCCCCTTTTCCACCTATCTCCTTCCCACTTCCTTCCACCGTCTCGTTCCCCCCATCTCCTTCCCGCTTCCTTCCCCCCTCTTCTTCCTTCCTTACCCCCTCGCCTTACCCCTTATCTCCTTTCCCCTTCCTTCCCCCCCTCCTTCCCCCATCTCCTCCCCCTTTCCCGCCTATCTCCTTCCTTCTTCCTTCCCCCGTCTCGTTCCCCCCATCTCTTTCCCCCTTCCTTCCCCCCTCTCCTTCCCCCATCTCCTTACACCCCTCTCCTTCCCGCCTATCTCCTTCCCCCTTCCTTCCCCCCATGCCTTCCCCCATATCGCCTTCCCCCTTCCTTCCCCCACCTCTGCTTCGCCCCTATCTCCTTCCCACTTCCTTCCCCCTCTCCTTCCCCCTATCTCCTTCCCCCTTCCTTTCCCCCCTCTCCTTCCCCCATCTCCTTCTCCCTTCCTTCTCCCCCTCTCCTTCCCCCATCTCCTTCATCCTTCCTTCCCCCTCTCCTTCCCCCCTATCTCCTTCCCCGTTCCTTCCCCCACTCACCTTCCCCCATCTCCTTCCCCCTTCCTTCACCCCCTCTACTTCCCCCTTCCTTCCCCCCCTCCTTCCCCCATCTCCTTGTCACCCCATCTCCTTGCCTTATCTCCTTCCCCCTTCCTTACCCCCCTCTCCTTCCCCATCCCCTTTTCCCTCACTCCCCCATCCCCTTCCTTCCCACTCCTCTACTTCCCCCTCTCCTTCCCACTTCCTTCCACCCATCCTTCCCCCATCTCCTGCCCCCCTCTCCTTCCCCACCCTCTCCTTCCCCATCTCCTTCACCCTATCTCCTTCCCCCTCTCCTTCAACACCCTCTCGTTCCTCCTATCTCCTTCCCCTTCCTCCACCCTCCGACCCACCCTCTCCTTCCCCCATCTCCTTCCCCACCCTCTACTACCCCCTACCTCCTTCCCCCTCTCCTTCACCCCCTCTCTTTCCCACCTCTCCTTCACTCCCTCTCCTTCCCCCCTCTCCTTCCCCCCTCCCTTGCCTCCCTCTCCTGCCCCCGCATCTCCTCCCCCCCTCTCCTTCCCCCATCTCCTTCCCCCTCTCCATCCCCCTCATCTCCTTTCCCCTTCCTTCCCCCCTCTCTTTCCCCTCTATCTCCTTACCCTTCCTTCCCCCCACTCTCCTTCGCCCCTCTCCTTACCCCCCTCCTTCCCCTTTCAATCAACCCCCTCTCATTCCCCCCATCTCCTTCTGCGCCTCTCCTTCCCATATCTCCTTCCCCCCATTCCACCTTCCATTCCCCCCTTCCCCCATCTCCTCCCCACACCTCTCCTTCCCCCTCTCCTTCCCCCTTTCCTTCCCCCCTTCCTTCACCCCTCTCCTTCCCCTCTATCTCCTTCCCCCTTCCTTGCCCCCACTCTCCTTCCACCCGATCTCCTTCTCCCCCTCTCCTTACCCCACGTCTCTTTCACCCCAACTCCTTCTACCATCTCCTCCCCCCTCTCGTTTCCCCCATATCTCCTTCCGCCACATCTCCTTCCCCCTCTCCTTCCGACCTCTTCTTCCTCCTTGCGACCCCCTCTCCTTCCACCCCTCCTTCCCCCAGCTCCTTCCCCCTTCCTTCCCCCCTTCCCCATCTCCTTCCCCACCCAATCTTACCCCCCCACATCCTTCCCCCCTCTCCTTCACCCCTTCTCTTTCCCCCTCTCCTTACCCCCTCTACTGCCTCCCTCTCCTGCCCCCAATCTCCTTCCCCCTCTCCTTCCCCCCTCTCCTTCCCCCATCTCCTTCACCCCTCTCCTTCCTCCTATCCTTCCCACTCATCTCCTTTCCCCTTCCTTCCCCCCTCTCCTTCCCCTCTATCTCCTTCCCCCTTCCTTCCCCCCACTCTCCTTCCCGCTCTCTTTCCCCCCTCTCCTTCCCCCCCTCTCCTTCCCACTCTCTCTTTCCCCCCTCTCCTTCCCCCTTCCATCCCCCCTTCCCCCATCTCCTCCCCCCCACCTCTCCTTCCCCCTCTCCTTCCCCCATCTCCTTCCCCCTTCCTTCTCTCCGCTCCTTCCCCCATCTCCTTCCCCACCCTCTCCTTCCCCCATCTCCTTCCCCTCTATCTCCTTCCCCCTCTCCTTCCCTCTCTCCTCCCCCCATCTCCATGCCCCTTTCTTCCCCCGCTTTCCCCCATCTCCTTCCCCCTTTCTTGCCCCTTCTCCTTTTCCCCATCTCCTTCCTTCCCCCTACCTCCCCACTCCTAACCCATCCTTCCCACCACTTCCCCACACTCTCCTTTGCCCCAACTCGTTCCCCACTTTCCTCCCCCACCTTTTCACCCCTGCCTCCTTCCCCTAATCTCCTTCCGCCCCTCTCCTTCCTTCTCTCTCCTTCCCCCCATCTCCTTTCCCCATCTCCTTCCCCCATCTTCCCCCATCTCCTTGCCCCCTCTCCTTCCCCCTATCTCCTTCCACCATTTCTCATTCCCACCCTTCCTTTCCCCCATCTCCTTCTCCCCCTCTCCTTCCCCACCGTCTCCTTCCCCCATCTCCTTCCCCCATCTCCGTCCCCTTCTCCTTCCCGCTTCTCCTTCCCCCATCTCCTTGCCCCTCTTTCCCCCCCTCCTTCCCCCCTCTCCTTCTCCTCATCTCATTCCGCCTTCCTTCCACCCTCTCCTTCCCCCATCTCGTTCCTTCCCCCATCCGCCCCCCTCCGACCCACCCTCTCCTTCCGCCTCTCCTTCCCCCTCTCCTTCACCCCCTCTCTTTCCCCCTCTCCTTCAACCCCTCTCCTTCACCCCTTCTTCTTACGCCCCCTCTCCTTCGCGCCCCTCCTGCCCCCCTCTCCTGCCCCTATCTCCTTCCCCCTCTCCTTTCTCCATCTCCTTCCCGCCTCTCCTTCTTCCCTTTCCTTCCCCATCTCCTTCCCCCTTCCTTCTCCCCTCTCCTTCCCCTCTATCTCCTTCCCCCTTCCTTGCCCCCACTCTCCTTCCACCCGATCTCCTTCTCCCCCTCTCCTTACCCCATATCTACCCCCCTCTCCTTCCCCTCTCTTCTTCCTCCTTCCTACCCCCTCTCCTTCCACCTTCCTTCCCCCTTCCTCATCTCCTTCCCCCCTCTCCTTCCCCCTACTATCCTTCCCCCATCTCCTTCTCCACCTCCTTCCCACCGTCTGTTTCCCCCCTATTTCCTTTTCCCCCTATTTCCCTCCCATCTCCGTCCCCCCATCTCCTTCCCCCATCTCCTTCCTCCCCGCTCCTTCCCCCCCTTCGCCCTCGTCCTTCCCCCCTCTCCTTCCCCCTTCATTCCCCCGCTCTTATTCCACCATCTCCTTCCCCCTTCCTTGCCCCCTCTCCTCCCCTCCTATCACCTTCCCCCCATCTCCTTCCCCCCTCTCCTTCCCCCCATCTTCTTCACCCTTCCTTCACCCCCCTCTCCTTCACCCCCTCTCCGTCTCCTCTCCTTCAACCACTCTCCTTATCCCCTCTCATTCCCCCCTCTCCTGCCGCCCTCACCTACCCCCTAATCTCCTTCCCCCCATCTGCTTCTCACCATCTCCTTCCCCCCTTCCCCATCTCCTTCCACCTTCCTTCCCACCTCTAATTCCCCCAGCTCCTTCCCTCCCTCTCCTTCCCCCTTCCTTCAGCCCCCTCTG
Source organism: Chiloscyllium punctatum (assembly GCF_047496795.1). Classification (NCBI taxonomy): domain Eukaryota; kingdom Metazoa; phylum Chordata; class Chondrichthyes; order Orectolobiformes; family Hemiscylliidae; genus Chiloscyllium; species Chiloscyllium punctatum. The sequence goes on from NW_027310426.1 coordinate 24,277, forward strand.
CTTACCCCCTCTCCTTCCCCCCATCTCCTTCCCCCCTCTCCTTCCCCCCATCTTCTTCACCCTTCCTTCACCCCCCTCTCCTTCACCCCCTCTCCGTCTCCTCTCCTTCAACCCCTCTCCTTACCCCCTCTCATTCCCCCCTCTCCTGCCGCCCTCTCCTACCCCCTAATCTCCTTCCCCCATCTGCTTCTCACCATCTCCTTCCCCCCCTTCCCCATCTCCTTCCCCCTTCCTTCCCTCCTCTCATTCCCCCAGCTCCCTCCCTCCCTCTCCTTCCCCCTTCCTTCAGCCCCCTCTGCTTACCCCCTCTCCTTCTCCCCATCTCCTTCCCCCACTCTCCTTCCCCCAGCACCTTCCCCCCTCCTTCTCCCCATCTCCTTCCCCCCACTCTCCTTCCCCATCCCCTTCCTCCCTTCTTCCCCCCTCTGCTACCCCCCTCTCCTTACCCCCTGTCTCCTTCCCCCTTCCTTCACTCCCTCTCCTTCCCCCTATCTCTCTCCCTGCCCCTCTTGTTCCCCCCATCTCCTTCCAACTCTCCTTCGCCCTTCCTTCCCCCCTCCTTCCCCCTATCTCCTTCTCCCCCTCCTTCAACACCCTCTCCTTCCTCCTATCTCCTTCCCCCTTCCTTCCCGACCGCTCCTTCGCCCCTATCTCCTTCCCCCCCTCCTCCCACCCCTCTCCTTCCATCCTATCTCCTTCCCGCTTCCTTCCCCCCTCTCCTTCCCCACTTTCTCCTTCCCCCTGCCTTCCACCTCCTTCCCTCACCTCCTTCCCCCATCTCCTTCCCCCCTCTCCTCCCTCCTTTCCCCTTCCTTCCCCCTCTACGTCCCCATATCTCCTTCCCGCTTCCTTCCCCCCTCTCCTTCCCCACTTTCTCCTTCCCCCTCCGTTCCACCTCCTTCCCCATATCCTTCCACCCTCTCCTTCCCCCCTCTTCTTCCTCCTTCCTACGCCCCTCTCTTCCACCCCTCCTTCACCCAAGCTCCTTCCCCCTTCCTTCCCCCGTTCCCCATCTCCTTCCCCACCCTCTACTAACCCCCCACCTCCTTCCCCCTCTCCTTCACCCCATCTCCTTCCCCCCTCTCATTCCCCCAATCCTTCCCCCTCATCTCCTTTCCCCTTCCTTCCCCCCTCTCCTTCCCCTCTATCTCCTTCCCCCTTACATCCCCCCACTCTCCTTCCCACTCTCTTTCCCCCCTCTCCTTCACCCCTCGCCTTCCCCTATCTCCTTCCCCCCATCTCCTTCCCCCTCTCCTTCCCCTTCCATCCACCCCCTCTCCTTCCCCCCATATCCTTCCCCTCCTCTCCTTCCCCCATCACCTTCCCCCCCTCCTTCCCCCTTCCATCCCCCCTTCCCCCATCTCCTCCCCTCACCTCTGCTTCTCCCTCTCCTTCCCCCATCTTCTTCCCCCTTCCTTCTCCCATCTCCTTCCCCCTTCCTTCCCTCCGCTCCTTCCCAAACCTCCTTCCCCACCCGCTCCTTCCCCCATCTCCTTCACCCCCTCCTTCCACCCCCTCTCCTTCCCCACCCTCTCCTTCCCCCCATCTCCTTGTCCCTTTCTTCCCCCTCCTTCCCTAATCTCCTTCCCCTTTTCTTGCCCCCTCTCCTTTTCCCCCGTCTTCTTCCTTCCCCCTTCCTCCCCACTCCTTACCCATCCTTCCCAACACTTCCCCACACTCTCCTTTGCACCAACTCCATCCCCCCTTTCCTTCCACCCCCCTTCCCCCTCTCCTTCCCCCTAATCTTCTTTCCCCCTCTCCTTCCCCATCTCCTTGCCCCCTCTGCTTCCCATCTATCTCCTTCCCCCATTTCTCCTTCCCACCCCTCCTTCCACCCTATCTCCTTCCCCCTTCCTTCCCCCATCTCCTTCACCCCCTCTCCTTCCCACCCTCTCCTTCCCCCATCTGCTTGCCCCTCTTTCCCCCCTCTCATTCCCCCTCTCCTTTCCCCCATCTCCTTCCTTCCCCCTTCCTCCCCCCTCTGACCCACCCTCTCCTTCCCCCTTCTCCTTCCCCCCCTCTCCTTCACTCCCTCTCTTTCCCCCCTCTCCTTCACCCCCTCTCCTTCACCCCCTCTCCTTACGCCCCCCTCTCCTTCGCTCCCTCTCCTTCCCCCCTCTCCTGCCCCCTAATCTCCTTCCCCCATATGCTTCTCACCATCTCCTTCCCCCCTCCTCCTCCCTCTCCTTTCCCCTTCCTTCAGCCCCCTCTCCTTCCCCCCTCTCCTTCTCCCCATCTCGTTCCCCCACTCTCCTTCCACCTCTCCTTCCCCCTCTTGTTACCCCCTTCCTTCCTTCCTTCCCCCCTCTCCTTACCCCCGTCTCCTTCCTCCTTCCTTTCCCCCTCTCCTTCCCCTATCTCCTTTCCGCTTCCTTCCCCGTCTCCTTCCCCACTTTCTCTTTCCCCCTCCTTCCCCCATCTCCTTCCCGCTTTCTTCCCCCCTCCCAATCTCCTTCCCATTCCTTCCCCCCTCTATTTCCCCATCTCCTTGCCACCCTCTCCTTCACCCTCTCTCCTTCCCCTCTCCTTCACCCTCTCACGTTACCCCCTCTCCTTCCCCCTCTCCTGCCCCCCCTCTCCTACCCCCAATCTCCTTCCCCCTCTCCTCACCATCTCCTTCCCCCTTCTCCTTCCTCCCCTCTGCTACCCCCCATCTCCTTCCCCTTCCTTCCCCCCACTCTCCTTCCACCCGATCTCCTCAACCCCCTCTCCTTACCCCATGACCCCCTCCATTCCACCTCCTTCCCCCTATCTCCTTCCCCCATCCTTCCCCCCTCCCCCAACTCCTTCCCCATTCCTTCCCCCTCTACTGTCCCCCATCTCCTTTCCCCCTCTCCTCCCTCCTATGTCCTTCCCCCTTCCTTCCCCCCTCTCCTTCCCCCTATCTCCTTCCCACCCTCTCCTTCCCCCTTCCTTCCCACCCTCTCCTTCCCCCTTCCTTCCCACCTTCTCCTTCCCCCTTGTCCTTCCCTCCCCCTCTCGTTCCCCCTATCTCCTTCCCCCTATCTCCTTCCCCCTTCCTTCCCCCTCTCCTTCCTTCCTTTCCCCCACTCCTTACCCCCATCTCCTTCCCCCTTACTTCCACCCCTCTCTTTCCCCCATCTAGTCCCCCCTATCTCCATCCCACTCTCCTTCCCTCTTCCTTCCCCCCCTCCTTCCCCCCATCTCCTTCCCCTATCTCCTTCCCCCTCTCCTTCAACACCCTCTCCTTCCTCTTATCCCCTTCCCCCTTCCTTCCCGCACCTCTCCTTCACCCCTATTTCCTTCATCCTTCCTTCCCCCCTCTCCTTCCCCCCTCCCTTGCCTCCCTCTCCTGCCCCCTAATCTCCTCCCCCCTCTCCTTTCCCTATCTACTTCACCCCTCTCCTTCCCCCCTCTCCATCCCCCTCATCTCCTTTCCTCTTCCTTCCCCCTCTCCTTCCCCTCTATCTCCTTCCCCTTCTTTCCCCCCACTCTCCTTCCCCCCTTTCCTTACCCCCCTCTCCTTCCCCTTTCAATCAACCCCCTCTCCTTCCCCCATCTCCTTCCGCACCTCTCCTTCCCCTATCTCCTTCCCCCCATTCCACCTTCCATTCCCCCCTTACCCCCATCTCCTCCCCCCACCTCTCCTTCCCCCTCTCCTTCCCCCATCTCTTTCCCCCTTCCTTCACCCCGCTCCTTCCCCTCTATCTCCTTCCCCCTTCCTTGCCCCACTCTCCTTCAACCCAATCTCCTTCTCCCCCTCTCCTTACCCCACGTCTCCTTCTCCCATCTCCTCCCCCCTCTCCTTTCCCCCATATCTCCTTCCGCCCCATCTCCTTCCCCCTCTCCTTCCCCCTCTTCTTCCTCCTTCCTACCCCCCTCTCCTTCCCCCTTCCTTCCCCCTTCCCCATCTCCTTCCCCCATCTCCTTCCCCCTCCTTCCCTCAGTCTGCTTCCCCCCTCCTTTTCCCCCCTCTTTCCCTCCCATTTCCTTTCCCCCATGTCCTTCCCCCATCTCCTTCCCCCATCTCCTTCCTCCCCCTCCTTCCCCCCTCTTCGCCCTCCTCATTCCCCCCTCTCCTTCCCCCTTCCTTCGCCCCACTCTCCTTCCCCTGATCTCCTTGCCCCCCTCTCATTCCCTCCTATCACCTTCCCCCCACTCTCCTTCGCCCCCATCTCCATCCCCTCTCTCCTTCCCCCTTCCTTCCCCCACTCCTTCCCCCCATCTTCTTCACCCTTCCTTCACCCCCCCTCCTTCACCAATTCCTTCCCTCCTCTCTCCTTCTCCCCTCTCCTTCCCCACTATCTCCTCCCCTCTCCTTCCCGCTTCCTTCCACGCTGTCTCCTTCCCCCCATCTGCTTCTCACCATCTCTTTCCCCACCTCCTTCCCCCCATCTCCTTCCCCCCTCCTTCCCTCCGCTCCTTCCCCCTATCTCCTTCCCCACCCTCTCCTTCCCCCATCTCCTTCCCCCTTCCTTCTCCCCCCTCGTTTTCCCATCTCCTTCCCCCACTCCTTCCCCACCCTCTCCTTCCCCCGATCTCCTTCCCCTCTATCTCCTTCCCCCCTCTCCTTCCCTCCTCTCCTTCCCCATCTCCTTCCCCCTTTCTTGCCCCCTCTCCATTTCCACCATCTCTTTCCTTCCCCCTTCCTCCCCACTCCTAACCCATCCTTCCCACCACTTCCCCACACACCCCCTTGCCCCAACTCCTTCCCCCCTTTCCTTCCCCCTTCTCCTCCCTCCTTCCCCCAATCTCCTTCCTCCCTTCCCCCATCTCCTTCCCCCCATCTCCTTCCCCCTTCTCCTTCCCCCATCTCCTTGCCCCTCTTTCCCCCCTCTCCTTCCCCCCTCTCCTTCACCCCATTTCATTCCGCCTTCCTTCCCCCCCTCCTTTCCCCATCTCCTTCCTTCCCCCTTCCTCCGCCCTCCGACCCACCCTCTCCTTTCCCCCCTCGCATTTCCCACCCTCTCCTTCCCCCCAACTCCTTCGCCCCTCTCCTCCACCCCCTGTCTTTCCCCCATCTCCTTCCCCCCTCTCCTTCCCCCACTCTCCTTCCCCATCTCCTTCCCCCCCTCCTTCCCCGCGTCTGCCTCCCCCCTCTCCTCCCCCCTCCTTCTCCCCTCTTTCCCTCCCATCACCTTCCCCCATCTCCTTCCTACCTCTCCTTCCCCCTCTCCTTCCCCCTTCCTTCCCCCCACTCTCCTTCCCCTGATCTCCTTGCCCCCCTCTCATTCCCTCCTATCACCATCCCCCCACTCTCCTTCCTCCCCCCTCCTTCCCCCATCTCGTTCCCCATTTCATTTCCCCTATCTCTTTCCTTCCCACTTCCTCCCCACTCCTAACCCATCCTTCCCACCACTTCCCCACACTCTCCTTTGCCCCAATTCTTCCCCCCCTTTCCTTCCCCCTGTCTTCTCCCCCACGCCTTCCCCCTACTCTCCTTCCCCCCTCCTACCCCCATCTCCTTGCCCCCTCTCCTTCCCCCTATCTCCTTCCCCCGTATTTCCTTCCCCGTTCCTTCCCCCATCTCCTTCTCCCCTCTCCTTCCCCACCCTCTCCTTCCCCCCTCTCCTACCCCCTCTCCTTCCACCCCTCCTTCCCCCATCTCCTTCCCCCTTCCTTCCCCCTTCCCCATCTCCTTCCCCCCCTCCTTCCCCTGTCTGCTTCCCCCCTCTCCTCCCGTCTCCTTCTCCCCCCTTTCCCTCCCATCTCCTTCACCCCTATCTCCTTCCCCCCCTCCTCCCACCCCTCTCCTTCCATCCTATCTCCTTCCCGCTTCCTTCCCCCCTCTCCTTCCCCACTTTCTCCTTCCCCCTCCATTCCACCTCCTTCCCTCACCTCCTTCCCCCCATCTCCTTCCCCCCCTCTCCTCCCTCCTTCCCCCTTCCTTCCCCCTCTACTTCCCCATATCTCCTTCCTGCTTCCTTCCCCCCTCTCCTTCCCCACTTTCTCCTTCCCCCTCCCTTCCACCTCCTTCCCCTATATCCTTCCCCCCTCTCCTTCCCCCCTCTTCTTCCTCCTTCCTACCCCCCTCTCTTCTACCCCTCCTTCACCCAAGCTCCTTCCCCCTTCCTTCCCCCTTCCCATCTCCTTCCCCACCCTCTCCTAACCCCCCACCTCCTTCCCCCCTCTCCTTCACCCCATCTCCTTCCCCCCTCTCATTCCCCCCTATCCTTCCCCCTCATCTCCTTTCCCCTTCCTTCCCCCCTCTCCTTCCCCTCTATCTCCTTCCCCCTTCCATCCCCCCACTCTCCTTCCCACTCTCTTTCCCCCTCTCCTTCCCCCATATCCTTCCCCCCTCTCCTTCCCCCATCTCCTTCCCCCCCTCCTTCCCCCTTCCATCCCCCCCTTCCCCATCTCCTCCCCTCACCTCCCCTTCTCCCTCTCCTTCCCCCATCTTCTTCCCCCTTCCTTCTCCCATCTCCTTCCCCCTTCCTTCCCTCCGCTCCTTCCCAAACCTCCTTCCCCACCCGCTCCTTCCCCCATCTCCTTCACCCCCTCCTTCCACCCCCTCTCCTTCCCCACCCTATCCTTCCCCCATCTCCTTGCCCCTTTCTTCCCCCTCCTTCCCTAATCTCCTTCCCCCTTTCTTGCCCCCTCTCCTTTTCCCCCGTCTTCTTCCTTCCCCCTTCCTCCCCACTCCTTACCCATCCTTCCCAACACTTCCCCACACTCTCCTTTGCACCAACTCCATCCCCCCTTTCCTTCCCCCCTTCCCCCTCTCCTTCCCCCTAATCTTCTTTCCCCCTCTCCTTCCCCTCACTCCTTCCCACCCTCTCCTTCCCCATCTCCTTGCCCCCTCTGCTTCCCATCTATCTCCTTCCCCCATTTCTCCTTCCCACCCCTCCTTCCACCCTATCTCCTTCCCCCTTCCTTCCCCCATCTCCTTCACCCCCTCTCCTTCCCACCCTCTCCTTCCCCCATCTGCTTGCCCCTCTTTCCCCCCTCTCATTCCCCCTCTCCTTTCCCACATCTCCTTCCTTCCCCCTTCCTCCCCCCTCTGACCCACCCTCTCCTTCCCCCCTCTCCTACCCCCTCTCCTTCCACCCCTCCTTCCCCCATCTCCTTCCCCCTTCCTTCCCCCTTCCCCATCTCCTTCCCCCCTCCTTCCCCCCGTCTGCTTCCCCCCTCTCCTCCCCTCTCCTTCTCCCCCCTTCCCTCCCATCTCCTTCCCCCATCTCCTTCCCCCTTCCTTCCCCCCACTCTCCTTCCCCTGATCTCCTTGCCCCCCTCTCATTCCCTCCTATCTCCTTCCATCCTCTCTCCTTCCCCCCTCTCCTTCCCCACTATCTCCTCCCCCCTCCTTCATGCTTCCTTGCACCCTGTCTCCTTCCCCCCATCTGCTTCTCACCATCTCCTTCCCCCTCCTCCCTCCATCTCCTTCCACCTTCCTTCCCACCTCTCCTTGCCCCCAGCTCCTTCCCTCCCTCTCCTCCCCCCTTTATTCAGCCCCCTCTCCTTCCCCTCTCTCCTTCTCCCCATCTCCTTCCCCCCACTCTCCTTCCCCCATCTCCTTCCCCCTCTCCTTCCACCCTCCTTTCCCACCTCATTCCTTCCTTCCCCCCTCTCCTTCCCCTCATCTCCTCCCCCCCTTCCGGCCTATCCTCTTCCCCCCTCCTTCCCCCTCTCCTTCCCCCTATCTCCTTCCGCTTCCTTCCCCCGTCTCCTTTCCCACTTTCTCCTTCCCCCTTCCTTCCCCCTCCTTCCCCCATCTCCTTCCCACTTTCTTCCCCTCCTCCACCATCTCCTTCCCCATCCTACCCCTCCTCTATTTCCCCCATCTCCTTTCCCCCCTTTCCTTCTCCCCCACCCTCCCTCCCATCTCCTTCCCCATCTCCGTCCCCCCTCTCCTTCCCCTCTCCTTCGCCCTCCTCCTTCCACCCTCTCCTTCCTCATTCCTTCCCCGCTCTCCTTCCCCCTATCTCCTTCGCCCTTCCTTCCCCCCAACTCTCCTTCCTCTGATCTCCTTCGCCCTTCCTACCCCCCACTCTCATTGCCCCACTCTCCTTCCCCTATCACTATACCCCCACTCTCCTTCACCACCATCTCCTTCCCCCACTCTCCTTCCCCCTCTCCTTCCCCCTTCCTTCGCCCCCTCCTTCCCCCTCTCCTTTCCCCTTCCTTCCCCCCTCTCCTTCCCCCCATCTCCTTCCCCTATCTCCTTCCCCCCTCTCCTTCCCCCAATCTCCTTTCCCACTATCTCCTTCCCCCTCTCCTTCCCGCTTCCTTCCACCCCGTCTTCCTTCCCCATCTGCTTCTCCCCCTCTCCTCCCCACTATCTCCTTCCCACTCTCCTTCCCCCTTCCTTCACCGCCTCCTTGCCCCATCTCCTTCCCCCCTCCTCCCTCCTATGTCCTTCCCCCTACCTTCCCCCTTCTCCTTCCCCTATCTCCTTCACACACTCTCCTTCCCCTTTTATCCCACCTTCTCCTTCCCCCTTGTCCTTCCCTCCCCCTCTCGTTCCCCCTATCTCCTTACCACCCCATCTCCTTCCCCCATCTCCTTGCCCCTCTTTCCCCCCTCTCCTTCACCCAATCTCATTCCGCCCTCCGACCCACCCTCTCCTTCGCCCCTCTCCTTCACCACCCTCCCCTTTACCCCCCACCTCCTTCGCCCCTCTCCTTCACCCCCTCTCCTTACGCCCCCCTCTCCTTCCCCCCCCTCCTGCCCCCCTCTCCTGCCCCTATCTCCTTCCCCATCTCCTTCCCCCCTCTCCTTCCCCCCTTTCCTTCTCCCCCATCTCCTTCACCCTTCCTTCACCCCTCTCCTTCCCCTCTATCTCCTTCCCCCTTCCTTGCCCCCACTCTTCTTCCACACGATCTCCTTCTCCCCCTCTCCTTACCCCACGTCTCTTTCCCCCCACCTCCTTTCCCCATCTCCTCCCCCTCTCCTTTCTCCCATATCTCCAACCGCCCCCATCTCCTTCCCCCCCTCCTACCCCCTCTCCTTCCACCCCTCCTTCCCCATCTCCTTCCCCCTTCCTTCCCCTTCCCCATCTCCTTCCCCCCTCTCCTTCCCCCACTCTCCTTCCCCATCTCCTTCCCCCCCTCCTTCCCCCGTCTGCTTTCCCCCTCTCCTCCCCCCTCCTTCTCCCCCTCTTTCCCTCCCATCTCCTTCCCCCATCTCCTTCCCCCATCTCCTTCCTACCTCTCCTTCCCCCTCTCCTTCCCCCTTCCTTCTCCCCCCTCTCCTTCCCCTGATCTCCTTGCCCCCCTCTCATTCCCTCCTATCACCATCCCACCACTCTCCTTCCTCCCCCCCTCCTTCCCCATCTCCTTCCCCATTTCTTTTCCCCCATCTCCTTCCTTCCCTTTTCCTCCCCACTCCTAACCCATCCTTCCCACCACTTCCCCACACTCTCCTTTTCCCCAACTGCTTCCCCCCTTTCCTTCCCCCCTCTTCTCCTCCGCGCCTTCCCCCTAATCTCCTTCCCCCCTCCTACCCCCATCTCCTTGCCCCCCTCTCCTTCCCCCTATCTCCTTCCCCCATTTCTCCTTCCCACCACTCCTTCCCCCCATCTCCTACCCCCTTCCTTCCCCCATCTCCTTCTCCCCTCTCCTTCACCCATCTCCTTCCCCCATATCTCCGTCCCCTCTCTCCATCCCCCCTCTCCTTCCCCCATCTCCTTGCCCCTCTTTCCCCCCTCTCCTTCACCCCATCTCATTCCGCCCACCGACCCACACTCTCCTTCCCCCCTCTCCTTCCCCCTATCTCCTCCCCCCATTTCTCCTTCCCACCACTCCTTCCCCCATCTCCTACCCCCTTCCTTCCCCCATCTCCATCTCCCCTCTCCTTCCCCACCCTCTCCTTCCCCCATCTCCTTCCCCCATATCTCTGTCCCCCTCTCCATCCCCCCTCTCCTTCCCCCATCTCCTTGCCCCTCTTTCCCCCCTCTCCTTCACCCCATCTCATTCCGCCCGCCGACCCACACTCTCCTTCCCCCCTCTCCTTCCCCACCCTCACCTTTCCACCCCACCTCCTTCGCCACTCTCCTTCACCCCCTCTCTTCCCCCCTCTCCTTCACCCCCTCTCCTTACACCCCCCTCTCCTTCCCCCCTCTCCTGCCCCCCTCTCCTGCCCCCTATCTCCTTCCCCCTCTCCTTCCCAATCTCCTCCCCTTCCTTCCCCCCTTTCCTTCTCCCCATCTCCTTCCCCCTTCCTTCACCCCTCTCCTTCCCCTCTATCTCCTTCCCCCTTCCTTGCCCCGACTCTCCTTCCGCACGATCTCCTTTTCCCCCTCTCCTTACCCCACGTCTCTTTCTCCCCACCTCCTTTCCCCATCTCCTCCCCCTCTCCTTTCCCCCATACCTCCATCCGCCCCATCTCCTGCCCCCCTCTCCTACCCCCTCTCCTTCCACCCCTCCTTCCGCATCTCCTTCCCCCTTCCTTCCCCCTTCCCCATCTCCTTCCCCCCTCTCCTTCCCCCACTCACCTTCCCCATCTCCTTCCCCCTCTCCTTCCCCCCTCTCCTTCCCCCTTCCTTCCCCCCACTCTCCTTCCCCTGATCTCCTTGTCCCCCTCTCATTCCCTCTAATCACCATCCCCCCACTCTCCTTCTTCACCCCTCCTTCCCCATCTCCTTCCCCATTTCTTTTCCCCTGTCTCTTTCCTTCCCCCTTCCTCCCCACGCCTAACCCATCCTTCCCACCACTTCCCCACCCTCTCCTTTGCCCCAACTGCTTCCCCCCCTTTCCTTCCCCCTGTCTTCTCCCCCACGCCTTCCCCCTAATCTCCTTCCGCCCTCCTACCCCCATCTCCTTGCCCCCTCTCCTTCCCCCTATCTCCTTCCCCCATTTCTCCTTCCCACCCCTCCTTCCCCCTATCTTCTCCCCCCTTCCTTCCCCCATCTCCTTCTCCCCTCTCCTTCCCCACCCTCTCCTTCCCCCATCTCCTTCCCCCATATCTCCGTCCCCCCTCTCCATCCCCCCTCTCCTTCCCCCATCTCCTTGCCCCTCTTTCCCCCCTCTCCTTCCCCCCTCTCCTTCACCCCATCTCATTCCGCCCTCCGACCCACACTCTCCTTCCCCCCTCTCCTTCCCCACCCTCCCCTTTCCCCCCACCTCCTTTGCCCCTCTCCTTCACCCCCTCTCTTCCCCCCTCTCCTTCACCCTCTCTCCTTACGCCCCCCTCTCATTCCCCCCTCTCCTGCCCCCCTCTCCTGCCCCCTATCTCCTTCCCCCTCTCCTTCCCAATCTCCTCCGCCCCTCTCCTTCCCCCCTTTCATGCCCCCATCTCCTTCCCCCATCCTTCACCCCTCTCCTTCCCCTCTATCTCCTTCCTCCTTCCATGCCCCCACTCTCCTTCTGCACGATCTCCTTCTCCCCCTCTCCCTACCCCACGTCTCTTTTCCCCACCTCCTTTCCCCATCTCCTCCCCCTCTCCTTTCCCCATATCTCAATCCGCCCCATCTCCTTCCCCCCTCTCCTACCCCCTCTCCTTCCACCCCTCCTTCCCCCATCTCCTTCTCCCTTCCCCATCTCCTTCCCCCCTCCTTCCCCCGTCTGCTTCCCCCCTCTCCTCCCCTCTCCCTCTCCCCCCTCTTTCCCTCCCATCTCCTTCCCCCATCTCCTTCCCCAATCGCCTTCCCCCATCTCCTTCCTCCCCTCTCCTTCCCCCCTCTTCGCCCACCTCCTTCCCCCCTCTCCTTCCCCCTTACTTCCCCCCACTCTCCTTCCCCTGATCTCCTTGCCCCCCTCACATTCCCTCCTATCACCTTCCCCCACTCTCCTTCGCCCCCATCTCCTTCCCCTATCTCCTGCCCTCCTCTCTCCTTCCCCCCTCTCCTTCCCCACTATCTCCTCCCCCCTCTCCTTCCTGCTTCCTTGCACCCTGTCTCCTTCCGCCCATCTGCTTCTCACCATCTCCTTCCACCTCCTCCCTCCCTCTCCTTCCCCCTTCCTTCAGCCCCCTCTCCTTCCCCCCTCTCCTTCTCCCCATCTCCTTCCCCCCACTCTCCTTCCCCCATCTCCTTCCCCCCTCCTTCCCCCCTCTGCTTCCCCCCTCTCCTTCCCCCTCTCCTTCCCCCCTCCTTTCCCACCTTCTTCCTTCCTTCCCACCTCTCCTTGCCCCCTGTCTCCATCCACCTTCCGTCCCCCCTCTCCTTCCCCATATCTCCTCCCCCCTTCCTGCCTATCCTCTTCCCCCCTCCTTCCCCCTATCTCCTTCCGCTTCCTTCCCCCGTCTCCTTTCCCACTTTCTCCTTCCCCCTTCCTTCCCCCTCCTTCCCCCATCTCCTTCTCACTTTCTTCCCCTCCTCCACCATCTCCTTCCCCATCCTTCCCCCCCCATATTTCCCCCATCTCCTTTCCCCCTTCTCCTTCACCCCCTCTCCTTCCCCCTCTCCTTCACCCCCTCTCCTTCCCCCCTCCTTCCCCCCTCTCCTGCCCCCTCTCCTACCCCCTAATCTCCTTCCCCCTCTCCCCCCATCTCCTTCCCCCTTCTCCTCCCCCCCTCTGCTTTCCCCCATCTCCTTCCCCCTTCCTTCCCCCACTCTCCTTCCACCCGATCTCCTTTCCCCCTCTCCTTACCCCACGTCTCTTTCCCCCCACCTCATTCCACCAATCTCCTCCCCCCTCCTTTCCCCCATCTCCTTCCGCACCATCTCCTTCCCCCCTCTACTTCCCCCTATCTCCGTCCCCCTTCCTTCCGCCCTTCCCCCCTATCTCCTTCCCCCTCTCCTTCCCCCACTCTCCTTCCCCCATCTCCCTCCCCCCTCCTTCCCCCCCTCTGCTTCCCCCCTCTCCTTCCCCCTCTCCTTCCCCCCCCACCTTCCCTCCCATCTCCTTCCCCCATCTCCGTCCCCCCATCTCCGTACTCTTCACTCCTTCCCCTCTCCTTCGCCCTCCTCCTTCCACCCTCTCCTTCCCCATTCCTTCCCTGCTCTCCTTCCCCCTATCTCCTTCGCCCTTCCTTCCCCCCACTCTCCTTCCCCTGATCTCCTTGCCCCCCTCTACTTCCCCTATCACAATACCCCCACTCTCCTTCACCACCATCTCCTTCCCCCACTCTCCTTCCCCCCTCTCCTTCCCCCTTCCTTCGCCCCCTCCTTCCGCCCTCCAGCCCCTTCCTTCCCCCCTCTCCTTCCCCCATCTCCTTCCCTGCCCCTCTTGTTCCCGCCTATCTCCTTCCCCCCTCTCCTTCCCCCATCTCCTTTCCCACTATCTCCTTCCCCCTCTCCTTCCCGCTTCCTTCCACCCCCTCTCATTCCCCCATCTGCTTCTCCCCCTCTCCTCCCCACTCTCTCCTTCCCACTCTCCTTCCTTCGCCCTCTCCTACCCCCATCTCCTTCCCCCCTCTCCTCCCTCCTATGTCCTTCCCCCTTTCTTCCCCCCTCTCCTTCCCCCTATCTCCTTCACACACACTCCTTCCCCCTTTTATCCCACCTTCTCCTTCCCCCTTGTCCTTCCCTCCCCCTCTCGTTCCCCCTATCTCCTTACCACCCCATCTCCTTGCCCTATCTCCTTCCCCTTACTTACCCCCCTCTCCTTCCCCATCTCCTTCCTCCTTCCTTTCCCCCTTCCCCCCATCCCCTTCCCCCTTCCTCCCCATCCCCTTCCTTCCCACCCCTCTCCTTCCTCCCATTTCCTTCCCCCTTCCTTCCACCCCTCCTTCCCCCATCTACTTCCCCCTCTCCTTTCCCACCCTCTCCTTCCCCCCATCTCCTTCCCCTATCTCCTTCCCCCCTCTCCTTCAACACCCTCTCCTTCCTCCTATCTCCTTCCCCCTTCCTTCCCCCACCTCTCCTTCACCCCTATTTCCTTCATCCTTCCTTCCCACCTCTCCTTCACCCCTATCTCCTTCCCCCTTCCTTCCCCCCTCTCCTTTGCCCCTATCTCCTTCCCCTTCCTCCCCCCTCTTCCCCTCTATCTCCTTCCCTCCCTCTATCCCGCCTATCTCCTACCCCCATCTCCTTCCCCCAACTCCTTCCCCCGATCTCCTTCCCCCTTCCTTTCCCCACCTCCTTCCCACCTCTCCTTTCATTTCTCTTCCCCCCCATTTCCTTCCCCCCTCCTTCCCCCTTCCTTTCCCTTCCTTCCCCTCCTTCCCGAATACTTACCCCTCTCCTTCCCCCATCCTTCCCCCTTCTCATTCCCCCATCTCCTTCCCCATCTTCTTCCCCCTTCCTCCCCCACTCTCCTTCCTTCCTTCCCCCCTCTCCTTACCCCCTATCCTCCCCCTTTCCTTCCACCCTCTCCTTCCCCCATCTCCTTCCCCCCTTCCAGCCTATCTCCTTCCCCCTTCCTTCCCCCACTCCTTTACCCCTATCTCTTTCCCCCTTCCTTCCCCCACCTCCTTCCCCCATCTCCTTCCCAATTCCTCCCCCCATCTCTCCCCCTCTCCTTCCCCATCTCCTTCCCACCTCTCCTTCCCCCATCTCCTTTCCCCCTATCTCCTTCCCTCTTCCTTTCCCCCCACTTCCCCCTCTCTATCCCCCTCTCCTTCCCCCCATCTCCTTTCCCCCTCCTTCCGCCTTCCTTCCCCTCCTTCCCCATTCCTTCCCCCCTCTCCTTCCCCAACTCCTTCCCCCACTCTCCTTCCCCCCGTATCCTTCCCCCTTCCTTCCCTCCTCTCCTTCGCCCCCCCTCCTTCACCCCCTCTCCTTCCCCTCTCCTTCCCCCATCTCCTTCCCTCCCCCTCTCGTTCCTCCCTATCTACTTCCCCATCCCCTTCCCCAATCTCCTTCCCGCTTCCTTCCCCCTCTCCTTCCTTCCATCACCCCCTCTCCTTATCCCCTATCTCCTTCCCCCTTCCTTCCCCAACTCCTTCCCCATCTCCTTCCCCCTTCCTTCACCCATCTCTCCCCCCTCTCCTAAACCCCATCTCCTTCTCACCTCTCCTTCCCACCTCTCCTTCCCCCTATCTCTTTCCTCCCTCCTTCCCCCTTCCTTCCCCTCCTTCCCCATTCCTTCCCCCTCTCCTTCCCCCATCTCCTTCCCCCACTCTCCTTCCCCAATCTCCTTCCCCTTCCTTCCCCCCTCTCCTTCCCCCCATATCCTTCCCCCCTCTCCATCCCCCTTCCTTCCAACCCTCTCCTTCCCCCTCTCCTTCACCCCCTCCTTCCCCCCTCTCCTTCAACACATCTCCTTCCCCCCTCTCCTTCCTTCCTCCCCCTTCTCCTTGCCCCCTATCCTTCCCGCTTCCTTCCCCCCTCTCCTTACCCCATCTCCTTCCCCCCCTTCCCGACTATCTCCTTCCCCCCTTCCCCTCCTCTCCTTCCCCCTATCTCCATCCCGCTTCCTTCATCCCCTCTCCTTCCACCTTCATTCCCCCTTCCCCCTATTTCCTTCCCCCTTTCTTCCTCCCCCCACTTCCCCCCATCTGCTTCCCCCTTCTTTCCCCACTTCTACTTCCCCCTATCTCTTCCCCCCAATCCTTCCCGCCTATCGCCTTCCCCCTTCCTTCCCCCCACTCCTTCCCACCTCTCACCTTCCCCCTTCCTAACTCCCCCTCCTTCCCTCATCTCCTTCCTTCCCCCTCTCCTTCCTTCCCCGTTCCTTCCCCCCTCCATCCCCCCACTCCTTCCCCCATCTCCTGCCTTCCCCCCTCCTCCTTCCTTCCCCATCTCTTTCCTTCCCCCTTCCTTCCCTAATCTCCTTTCCCTCATCTCCTTCCTTCCACCTTCCTTCCCCCCTCTCCTTCCCCCCATCTCCATCCTTCTGTCTTCCTTTCCCCATCTCCTTCCCCCATCTCCTTCTTTCTCCCTTCGTTCCACCCTCTCCTACCCCCATCTCCTTCCTTACCCCTTCCTTACCCCTTCCATCTCCTCCTTCCCCTCCATTTCCTCCTTCCACCTTCCTTCCCCCTTCCTTCTCCCCATCCATCCCCCAACTCCTTCCCGCCTATCTCCTTGCCCCTTCCTTCCCCCCACTCCTTCCCCCATCTCCTTCCACCTTCCTTCCCCATTCCTTCCGCCTCCTCTCCTTCCCCCATCTCCTTCCTTCCCCCTTCCCCTCCATCTCCACTTTCCACATTCCTTCCCCCTTCCTTCCCACGCTCTCCTTCCCCCATTTCCTTCCTTCCCCTTCCTCCCCCCTTCCTTCCCCTTCCTTCCCCCAATCTCCTTCCTTCGCCCTTCCTTCCCCCCTCTCTTCCCCCCCTCCTTCCCCCTCTCCTTCCCCCTTCCCCATCTCCTTCCTTTCACATCTCCTTCCTTCCCCCTTCCTTCCTCCCCTCTCCTTCCCCCCTCCTTCCCCCATCTCCTTCCTTCACCCTTCCTTCCCCCTCTCCTCCTCCCTCTCCTTCCCCCCATCTCCTTCCTTCCTCTTTCCTTCTCCCCTCTCTGCCCCCCATCTCCTTCCTCCCCCATTTCTTCCCCCCTCTCCTTCCACCCCTCTCCTTCCTTCCCCATCTCCTTCCTTCCCCTTCCTCCCCCTCTCCTTCCTCCCCATCTCCTTTCTACCCCATCTCCTTCCCTCCATCTCCTTCCCCCATCGCCTGCCTTCCCCCCTCCTTCCTTCCCCCCTCCTTCCACCCCCTTCCTTCCCCCTCTCCTTCCCCTTTCTCCTTCACCCCATCTCCTTCCTTCCTCCCTCCTTCCCCCACTCTCCTTCCTCCACTCTCCTATCCCCCTCTCCTTCCTTCCCCCTTCCTGCCCCCTTCTTCCCCCCTCCTTCCCTCCCATCTCCTTCCTTTCCCCCTTTCCTTCCCCGTCCTTCCTTCCCCCTTCCTTCCCCCTCTCCTTCCCCAATCTCCTTCCTTCCCCCTTCCTCCCCCTCTCCTTCCCCCCATCTCCTTCCTTCCTCTTTCCTTCCCCGCACTCCGCCCCCAACTCGTTCTTCCCCCCTTTCTTCCCCCCCACTTCCACCCCTCTCCTTCCTTCCCCATCTTTTTCCTTCGCCCTCCTCCCCCTCTCCTTCCTCCCCATCTCCTTCCTACCCCCATCTCCTTCCCTCCATCTCCTTCCACCATCTCCTTCCTTCCCCCCCTCCTTCCACCCCCTTCCTTCCCCCTTCCTTTCCCCCCTCTTTCCCCCACTCTCCTTCCCCCTCTCTCCTTCCCCCACTCTCCTTCCTTCCCCCTTCTTTCCCCCTCCTTCCCCCCCTCCTTCCTTCCCCCTTCCTTCCCCCCTCTCCTTCCCCTCTCCGTCACTCCATCTCCTTCCTTCCCCCCTCCTTCCCCCACTCTCCTTCCCCCACACTGCTTCCCCTCTCACCATCCCCCCCATCCTTCCTCCCCCCTCCTTCCCCCCCTCTCCTTCCCCCATCTCCGTCCTTCCCCCTTCCTTCCCCACTCCTTCCCCCGCTCTCCTACATTTCCCCTTCCTCCCCCCACCTGCCTCCCTCCTTCCTTCCCCCTTCCTTCCCCCATCCTTCCCCCTTCCCCCATCTCCTTCCTTCCCCGGTCTCCTTCCTCCCCCACCTCTCCTTCTCCCCTCCTTCCTGCCCTCCCTCCTTCCTCCACCCTTCTTCCCCCTCTCCTTCCCCCCTCTCCTTCCTCCCCCATCTCCTTCCTTCTCCATTCGTTCCACCCTCTCCTTCCCCATCTCCTTCCTTCCCCCTTCCTTCCCCCTTCCCCCTCCTCCTTCCCCTCCATCTACTCCTTCCACCTTCCTTCCCCCTTCCTTCCGCCCCCTCTCCTTCCCCCATCTCCTTCCTTCCCCCTTCCCCTCCATCTCCTCCTTGCACATTCCTTCCCCCTTCCTTCCCCCTCCTTCCCCCACTCTCCTTCCCCCACTCTGTTTCCCCCCTCTCCTTCCTTCCCCCTCCTACCCCCCTCCTTCCCCCCTCCTTCCCTCCCATCTCCTTCCTTCCCCCTTTCCTTCCCCCGTCCTTCCTTCCCCCCTCCTTCCCCCAGCTCCTTCCAGCAGCTCCTTCCTTCCCCCCTCCTTCACCCCCTTTCCTTCCTTCCCCCTTACTTCCCCCATCCTACCCCCCTCCTTCATTCCCCCTTTCTCCCCCCACCTGCCCCCCTCCTCCCTTCCCCCTTCCTTCCCCCATCCTTCCCCCCTTCCTGCATCTTCTTCCTTCCCTGGACTCCTTCCACCCCCCCTCTCCTTCCCCACCTCTCCTTCCTTCCCTCCCTCCCTCCTCCTCCCTTCTTCCCCCTCTCCTGCCCCTCCTTCCTTTCCCCACTCATTCCTTCCCTCCCCTCTCTTTCACCCCCTCTCCTTCCGCCCCTCTCCTACCCCCCTCTCCTTCCTTCCCCCCCACTCTCCTTCCTTCCCCTCTCTCGTTCCTTCCCCCTCTCCTTCCTTACCCCGCTCCTTCCTTCCCCCTCTCCTTCCTTTCCCCATCTCCTTCCTTCCCCCTTCCTTCCCCAATCTCCTTCCCCATCTCCTTCCTTCCCCCTCTCCTTCCCCATCTCCTTCATTCCCCCTTCCTTCCCCACTCCTTCCCCCTCTCCTTCCTTCCCCCTTCCTTACCCCATCCTACCCCCTTCTCCTTCATTCCCCCTTCCTCCCCCCACCTGCCCCCCTTCATTCCCCCTTCCTTCCCCACATCCTTCCCCCCTCCCCCATCTCTTTCCTTCCTCCGTCTCCTTCCTCCTCCCCTCTCCTTCCCCCCACTCCTTCCTTCCCTCCCTCCTTCCTCGCCCTTTTTCCCCCTCTCCTTCCCCCCTCTTCTTCTTTTCACCCCTCCTTCCTTCCCTCCCCTCTCCTTCACCCCTCTCCTTCCTTCCCCCCCACTCTCCTTCCTTCCCCCCTCCCTTCCTTCCCTTATCTCCTTCCTTACTCCCCTCCTTCCTTCCCTCTCTCCTTCCTACCCCCATCTCCTTCCTTCCCCCATTTCCTTCCTTCCCCCATCACCTTCCTTCCCCCATCTCCTTCCTTCCCCCTTCCTTCCCACCCCCTTCCCCATCTCCTTTCTTCCCCCATCCTTCCCCATCTCCTTCCTTCCCCCTTCCTTCCCCCCTCTCCTTCCCCCATCTCCTTCCTTCCCCATTCCTTCCCCCTTCCCCCTCCTCCTTCCCCCATCTCCTTCCTTCCACCTTTTTCCCCCTTCCTTCCGCCCCCTCTCCTTCCCCATTCTCCTTCCTTCCCCCTTCCCCTCCATCTCCTCCTTCCACCTTCCTTCCCCCTTCCTTCCCCCCTCCTTCCCCCCATCGCCTTCCTTCCCCCTTCCTCCCCCCTTCCTTCCCCTTCCTTCCCCCAATCTCCTTCCTTCCCCCTTCCTTCCCCCTTCCTTCCCCCCTCTCCTTCCCCATCTCCTTTCTTCCCCCTTCCTTCCCCCTCTCCTTCCTTCCCCCTTCCTTCCCCCTTCCTTCCCCCCTCTCCTTCCCCCATCTCCTTCCTTGCCCCTTCCTTCCCCCTTCCCCCTCCTCCTTCCCCCATCTCCTTCCTCCCTCCTTCCTTCCCCCTTCCCCTCCATCTCCTCCTTCCACCTTTCTTCCCCCTTCCTTCCGCCCCCTCTCCTTCCCCATTCTCCTTCCTTCCCCCTTCCCCTCCATCTCCTCCTTCCACCTTCCTTCCCCCTTCCTTCCCCCTTCCCCCTCCTCCTTCCCCCATCTCCTTCCTTCCACCTTCCTTCCCCCTTCCCCTCCATCTCCTCCTTCCACCTTTCTTCCCCCTTCCTTCCGCCCCCTCTCCTTCCCCATTCTCCTTCCTTCCCCCTTCCCCTCCATCTCCTCCTTCCACCTTCCTTCCCCCTTCCTTCCCCCCTCCTTCCCCCCATCGCCTTCCTTCCCCCTTCCTCCCCCCTTCCTTCCCCTTCCTTCCCCCAATCTCCTTCCTTCCCCCTTCCTTCCCCCCTCTCCTTCCCAATCTCCTTTCTTCCCCCTTCCTTCCCCCTCTCCTTCCTTCCCCCTTCATTCCCCCTTCCTTCCCCCCTCTCCTTCCCCCATCTCCTTCCTTGCCCCTTCCTTCCCCCTTCCTCCTCCTCCTTCCCCCATCTCCTTCCTTCCACCTTCCTTCCCCCTTCCCCTCCATCTCCTCCTTCCACCTTTCTTCCCCCTTCCTTCCGCCCCTTCTCCTTCCCCATTCTCCTTCCTTCCCCCTTCCCCTCCATCTCCTCCTTCCACCTTCGTTCCCCCTTCCTTCCCCCCTCCTTCCCCCCATCTCCTTCCTTCCCCCTTCCTCCCCCCCTTCCTTCCCCTCTCCTTCCCCCTCTCCTTTCCCCCTTCCCCATCTCCTTCCTTTCACATCTCCTTCCTTCCCCCTTCCTTCCTCCCCTCTCCTTCCCCCCTCTTCCCCCATCTCCGTCCTTCCCCCTTCTTTCCCCCTCCTTCCCCCTCTCCTTCCTTCCCTCTTCCTTCCCCCTTCCTTCCCCCTCTCCTTCCCCCTCTCCTTCCCCCCTCTTCTTCACTCCATCTCCTTCCTTCCCCCCTCCTTCCCCCACTCTCCTTCCCCCACTCTGCTTCCCCTCTCCTTCCCCCTCTCCTTCCTCCCCCCTTTCCTTCCCCCGTCCTTTCTCCCCCCTCCTTCCCCCCTCCTTCCCGCATCTCCTTCCTTACCCCTTCCTTCCCCCCTCCTTCCCCCACTCTCCTTCCCCCACTCTGCTTCCCCTCTCCTTCCCCCCTCTCCTTCCTCCCACCTCCTTCCCCCCCTCCTCCCCCCCTCCTTCCCTCCCATCTCCTCCCTCCCCCCTTTACTTCCCCCCACTTTCCTTCCCCCGTCCTTCCTCCCCCCTCCTTCCCCCCTCTCCTTCCTGCATCTCCTTCCTTCCCCCTTCCTTCCCCGTCCTTCCCCCACTCTCCTTCCCCCACTCTGTTTCCCCCCTCTCCTTCCTTCACCCTCCTACCCCCCTCCTTCCCCCCTCCTTCCCTCCCATCTCCTTCCTTCCCCCTTTCCTTCCCCCGTCCTTCCTTCCCCCCTCCTTCCCCCAGCTCCTTCCAGCAGCTCCTTCCTTCCCCCCTCCTTCACCCCCTTTCCTTCCTTCCCCCTTACTTCCCCCATCCTACCCCCCCTCCTTCATTCCCCCTTTCTCCCCCCACCTGCCCCCCTCCTCCCTTCCCCCTTCCTTCCCCCATCCTTCCCCCCTTCCTGCATCTTCTTCCTTCCCTGGACTCCTTCCACCCCCCCTCTCCTTCCCCACCTCTCCTTCCTTCCCTCCCTCCCTCCTCCTCCCTTCTTCCCCCTCTCCTGCCCCTCCTTCCTTTCCCCACTCATTCCTTCCCTCCCCTCTCTTTCACCCCCTCTCCTTCCGCCCCTCTCCTACCCCCCTCTCCTTCCTTCCCCCCCACTCTCCTTCCTTCCCCTCTCTCGTTCCTTCCCCCTCTCCTTCCTTACCCCGCTCCTTCCTTCCCCCTCTCCTTCCTTTCCCCATCTCCTTCCTTCCCCCTTCCTTCCCCAATCTCCTTCCCCATCTCCTTCCTTCCCCCTCTCCTTCCCCATCTCCTTCATTCCCCCTTCCTTCCCCACTCCTTCCCCCTCTCCTTCCTTCCCCCTTCCTTACCCCATCCTACCCCCTTCTCCTTCATTCCCCCTTCCTCCCCCCACCTGCCCCCCTTCATTCCCCCTTCCTTCCCCACATCCTTCCCCCCTCCCCCATCTCTTTCCTTCCTCCGTCTCCTTCCTCCTCCCCTCTCCTTCCCCCCACTCCTTCCTTCCCTCCCTCCTTCCTCGCCCTTTTTCCCCCTCTCCTTCCCCCCTCTTCTTCTTTTCACCCCTCCTTCCTTCCCTCCCCTCTCCTTCACCCCTCTCCTTCCTTCCCCCCCACTCTCCTTCCTTCCCCCCTCCCTTCCTTCCCTTATCTCCTTCCTTACTCCCCTCCTTCCTTCCCTCTCTCCTTCCTACCCCCATCTCCTTCCTTCCCCCATTTCCTTCCTTCCCCCATCACCTTCCTTCCCCCATCTCCTTCCTTCCCCCTTCCTTCCCACCCCCTTCCCCATCTCCTTTCTTCCCCCATCCTTCCCCATCTCCTTCCTTCCCCCTTCCTTCCCCCCTCTCCTTCCCCCATCTCCTTCCTTCCCCATTCCTTCCCCCTTCCCCCTCCTCCTTCCCCCATCTCCTTCCTTCCACCTTTCTTCCCCCTTCCTTCCGCCCCCTCTCCTTCCCCATTCTCCTTCCTTCCCCCTTCCCCTCCATCTCCTCCTTCCACCTTCCTTCCCCCTTCCTTCCCCCCTCCTTCCCCCCATCGCCTTCCTTCCCCCTTTCTCCCCCCTTCCTTCCCCTTCCTTCCCCCAATCTCCTTCCTTCCCCCTTCCTTCCCCCTTCCTTCCCCCCTCTCCTTCCCCATCTCCTTTCTTCCCCCTTCCTTCCCCCTCTCCTTCCTTCCCCCTTCCTTCCCCCTTCCTTCCCCCCTCTCCTTCCCCCATCTCCTTCCTTGCCCCTTCCTTCCCCCTTCCCCCTCCTCCTTCCCCCATCTCCTTCCTCCCTCCTTCCTTCCCCCTTCCCCTCCATCTCCTCCTTCCACCTTTCTTCCCCCTTCCTTCCGCCCCCTCTCCTTCCCCATTCTCCTTCCTTCCCCCTTCCCCTCCATCTCCTCCTTCCACCTTCCTTCCCCCTTCCTCCCCCCTTCCCCCTCCTCCTTCCCCCATCTCCTTCCTTCCACATTCCTTCCCCCTTCCCCTCCATCTCCTCCTTCCACCTTTCTTCCCCCTTCCTTCCGCCCCCTCTCCTTCCCCATTCTCCTTCCTTCCCCCTTCCCCTCCATCTCCTCCTTCCACCTTCCTTCCCCCTTCCTTCCCCCCTCCTTCCCCCCATCGCCTTCCTTCCCCCTTCCTCCCCCCTTCCTTCCCCTTCCTTCCCCCAATCTCCTTCCTTCCCCCTTCCTTCCCCCCTCTCCTTCCCAATCTCCTTTCTTCCCCCTTCCTTCCCCCTCTCCTTCCTTCCCCCTTCATTCCCCCTTCCTTCCCCCCTCTCCTTCCCCCATCTCCTTCCTTGCCCCTTCCTTCCCCCTTCCTCCTCCTCCTTCCCCCATCTCCTTCCTTCCACCTTCCTTCCCCCTTCCCCTCCATCTCCTCCTTCCACCTTTCTTCCCCCTTCCTTCCGCCCCTTCTCCTTCCCCATTCTCCTTCCTTCCCCCTTGCCCTCCATCTCCTCCTTCCACCTTCGTTCCCCCTTCCTTCCCCCCTCCTTCCCCCCATCTCCTTCCTTCCCCCTTCCTCCCCCCCTTCCTTCCCCTCTCCTTCCCCCTCTCCTTTCCCCCTTCCCCATCTCCTTCCTTTCACATCTCCTTCCTTCCCCCTTCCTTCCTCCCCTCTCCTTCCCCCCTCTTCCCCCATCTCCGTCCTTCCCCCTTCTTTCCCCCTCCTTCCCCCTCTCCTTCCTTCCCTCTTCCTTCCCCCTTCCTTCCCCCTCTCCTTCCCCCTCTCCTTCCCCCCTCTTCTTCACTCCATCTCCTTCCTTCCCCCCTCCTTCCCCCACTCTCCTTCCCCCACTCTGCTTCCCCTCTCCTTCCCCCTCTCCTTCCTCCCCCCTTTCCTTCCCCCGTCCTTTCTCCCCCCTCCTTCCCCCCTCCTTCCCGCATCTCCTTCCTTACCCCTTCCTTCCCCCCTCCTTCCCCCACTCTCCTTCCCCCACTCTGCTTCCCCTCTCCTTCCCCCCTCTCCTTCCTCCCACCTCCTTCCCCCCCTCCTCCCCCCCTCCTTCCCTCCCATCTCCTCCCTCCCCCCTTTACTTCCCCCCACTTTCCTTCCCCCGTCCTTCCTCCCCCCTCCTTCCCCCCTCTCCTTCCTGCATCTCCTTCCTTCCCCCTTCCTTCCCCCCTCCTTCACCCCTCTCCTTCCTTCCCCCTTCCTTCCCCCAACCTACCGCCCTCTCCTTCATTCCCCCTTCCTCCCCACCACCTGCCCCCCTCCTTCCTTCCCCCTTCCTTCCCCCATTCTTCCCCCTCCCACATCTCCTTCCTTCCCCGGACTCCTTCCTCCACCCACTCTCCTTCCCACCTCTCCTTGTGCGAGATAGGTAGCTATCCAGCCCCATCTACGGCACTTTTCATTTCCCTTCCCAGGAACAAAGACACGGAGGAGTCAGTCCAAAACTTTTCATTCAACTTTGCAAAGTCGGGTGCTGTTCCCAAAGGTACACACACACAAGCATAGTAATCTCCACACATTATATACATGTATATGTGGGCTGGGTTTACTACTGCTGCCTTGACCAACGAGTGCTCGGATTCCGCACTGTTTTCCTTATTTGGGTTCTGGTGCCTGCGATTCTTTTATCATTCACTTGGCCAATCAGTGTTTGAGCTTCCCGTTCTTCCCTTATATGGATGATGTTGTCCAACTGTGGTTAAGGGCGGCCTCTCAACTATCGAGGAAAGCTGTTACAACTGTTTCATTCATATAAACGTGGGGGAGGTCCGGCAACAATTTCGAGTGTCTGCTTGTGTTTACTATGAGGTAGAGAAGACTAAAAGGCAGCTAACCGTTTAAAAATTACACTACCCCCTACAAATCCCCCGTGTCTTTTCTTACGGCCTGTAATTTTTCAACCGTAAGTTTCTTCTCCAGGGCATTTAATAACTCCCGAGCTTGTTCATCAAACTGCCCTTCTCTAATACTACCCCCGCCCAAGAGGGATTCACGTTGTTCCATCTCGAGATTTATTCGTTCAACCTGCCCATAGGGAACATCTTTCTTAGTAAGGGCGGTTTCGATCAGTCGTTGAGTTAATCCCCGGACACAGGGAATAACGCAACACCCAAGGGCAGTGAGTACCCCTGCCACCACTATACATGAGACAAGAAAGGGAACGACCACCCCCGTCCATTTACCGAACCAAGCTTCCAACCAGTCCGTGAGGCCAGAGTCAATGCCCGAGTTTTCGGCCAGTTCGTCCGCCAATGTGGTGAGTCCATCCAGGGCGCGGGTGATGGACCCATCAGGGGCTGTGTTGTTTGGGATGAAAGTGCAGCACTGAGTGCCTATCATGACACAAACACCCCCCTTCTCTGCCAACATCATGTCTAAGGCCAACCTATTTTCCCACGCCATCCTACTAGTGGCGTCCAGTTGTTCTGCTATTCCTTTCACTGCATCCCGGGTATAATTAATGAACCTCTGCTGATTGTAGTAAATATAATTAATCCAATCCACATTCTTATTGATGGTCACCCACCAGAACAGTGACGACTCAAAACCCGCCGCTATCTGGTTCCTCGCCTTGTATTCGTCAGGAACACCCCTGGGGACCCCTATGGCATCTAAATATATGTTATCATCGAAAGAGGTCTCCAAAGCTCTCTCCGTTCTTCCACTAGAACGGGGTCGCTCTTGTTTTTCGAATACCAGGGTGAATGGGATGGCCAATTGAACGATCGCACAAGTGCCCGTCCATTTTTGGGGCAGAGTCGGTCGCAGAACCCTCCCACCACAGTACCACCAGAGGTCTGCCCTAGGTACATGAATGTGGGAGTAATTCCCGCCCCCGGTAGTTTCATTGACCAGCCGGATTGATCCGCTGCACTTGTCAAATGTCCCCACATCGTCGTCCCACTGTAGTCCCGTCCGAGAGACGCAGGCCTGGTGCGTACCCGTTACCCCTGAGAATGATGGCGGGCGGGGCGCCCCCTCAGACCTGACGGGGGGAAACTTCAAACTCAAGGGTCGACAAGTGGGGTCGTTCCAGGCCTCTCGGTCCTGGTACAGCCTTATCATGCAGTCCATGGCTCGTGGGTGTTTCTCCCATCCCAGCGGGAATGGGACCACCTGAGGGTTAGGGCGGGCACTCGTGCATGCGTAGCAATCACTCTTTTTTATGCTCCTCACAGTATATTTGACCCATTCCATCCAGGCATTCGCCTCCCCGTATCCCGTTTCTATTTCAAAGGTCTTTTCCAAATCCGTTGTCTCAATTATTCTAATCTTTTCCTGCTTATCAGTGGTGGATGAGCCCCCAGACTCAGCTTCAATGACCGTGATATACGTACAGCACAGCTGCTTTCCCCCCCATCCTGCCTGGCCCTCAACTCTAATACCCAATATTGTTCTATTAAGTCTCGCCTCGTTCTTTTCCAAGTTCTTTATGGTCAGATAGAGCGGATTGCACTGATTCTGCCCACAATCCCGTCCAGGGGTGATGGGATCACGGACAACTGACACCATAGCCTGGACCCCGGGGGCTGGAGGCCTACTTAGGCCTTCCCTACCATGCAATTGTAATACTAACGTCTGACCCTGGAATCCCCTTTCTCTCTCTAGATTCTGCTTAGTTTGATTCAGTTGACTTTTAGTCCTACAGGGCACCAACTCACATAGGTCTAAGCTAAGTGTCTGTGTTGATTGGTTGGCAAGCACGGAGATGGTGAACCACTGACGGTCCTCTGCTTGTTTTAACCAGAGGCCAAATTGGGTAACACGCACACAAAGACCCAGCCCAAGGATAATGGCATAGCAAGTTAACAATACGATTGACCGCATTTTGTCGCGACACCCGTAGCCCGAGGGCACAGTTCCTTTAGACTCGCCAAAGTCCGATTAGTTCGTTCTCAGGGTCTCTGTTCCTTAGATGCCTTTGTCAGAGAGGTTCGTTCGTCCTCCGTCGGTTGTGGCACTGGTCCCTTGACTCGAGTGTAATGTGTCCAGCCCTTTTCGGCCGTACGGACAGCCGTTTCGGTCGTCAAAAGTACCAGGAAGGGACCATCCCAAGTTGGTTCGAGGGTACGTTGCTTCCAGCTTTTAATCAGGACCCACTGACCCGGCTTGACGGTGTGCACCGCAAACTCGAGGGGCGGCGTCTGTGCCAAAAGTCCCTGTTGGCGTAAACGAGATAGAGCAGACCCCAGAGCCACCACATATTTTTGCACAAACATATCCCGAGACTCAAATACAGGAGGTTCCCCCTTCGGCCCATGGAACGGGAGGCCAAATAACATTTCAAAAGGGGAGACGCCCAAATCCCGCCTTGGCTGGGTGCGAATTTGCAACAGGGCAAGGGGTAGGCATTTGGTCCAAGGCAGGCCGATTTCACTAGTGAGCTTGGTTAGCTGCTTTTTGATGGTCTGGTTCATTCTTTCGACCTTGCCCGAGGAGGAGGGATGCCAGGGGGTGTGCAAATCCCAGTCAATCCCCATTGCTTGCACTACATTCTGGAGGATGGTCGAGGTGAAGTGGCTCCCCTGGTCAGAGTCAATAGCGCGGGGTAGCCCAAATCGTGGGATGATTTGCTCGAGTAGAATCTTGCTAACCTGAGTTGCCGTTGCCGTGGTAGTGGGGAAAGCTTCCACCCATCCTGTCAGGTGATCTACCACTACTAATAGATACTTCAGTCGACCTATGGGGGGGAGCTCAGTGTAATCTACCTGGATATACTCAAACGGCCTATAGGCCGGACTCCTACCCCCTTGTCTTGCATGCTGCCGCAGCCCCCTTTTGTTAATCTTTCGACACGTTATGCAATCTCCTGTGACCTGCTTGGCTACCGTGTACAGACCAGGGTGAGCATATCGGCGCAGGAAGGCATCACACAGTGCCTGGGCGCCCCAGTGACCCCCTTGGTGTAAACGGGCAATAATGTCCCGCGTCAACGGTCGATTTAGTAGCTGGCGGCCATCGGGTAAGGTCCACTTGCCTTCCCTATCCTTTGTACCCCCCAGAGACGCGAGAAGAGTTTCTTCTTTGTCAGTAAACGTGGGCACTTCGGTAATTTCGGATATCTGTGGAATCCTTACCAGGCAGTTTATTACTTCCTTCCCCATCCCAGCCAATTTTGCCTGTTCATCTGCCAATTGATTCCCCAGGGTCTCTGTTTTATCGTCTTTCTGGTGTCCTTTCACATGTACTACAGCAATCTCTTGTGGCAGCAACAAATCCTCCAAGATCATGGCTACTAGTTCCTCGTGGACCAACTCCTTTCCTCTACTATTTATCATTCCCCTTTCTTTCCAGATCTTCCCAAAGGTGTGTACTACCCCAAAGGCATACTTAGAGTCAGTGTAGATTGTCCCGGCTATTCCCTTTAAATTCCTCAGAGCTCGGTGCAAGGCGTACAATTCGCACGTTTGTGCGGACCAGGCATTCGGTAGCCGTCCACTTTCCACTAATTCCCAACCAGTCTCACTAATGACTGCATAACCGTTGTGTCTCTTCCCATCTATCACTCGAGAGGACCCATCAATGTACCACCGCCTTCCTGCATGTAAGGGGGTATCCCTCAGATCTTCCCTCACTTTACTCTGGTACTCTATTATGTCTGAACAGCAGTGTTCCAGTTCCTCCTCGCCCTCCCCTTTCCAAAGGAAGTCCGCCGGGTTCTGGCAGCCCCCGACTTCTATTCGGAGGTCTTCTCGGTCTAACAATATGGCTTCATATTTCAGAATTCTCGAGTCAGTCAGCCACCTCCCGGCCTTCTGATTCAGGATAGTTCTAACCTGGTGGGGAGTAGTGACTGTCAAGGGGGCCCCGAAAGTCAACTTCCTGCTTTCCTCTACCAGCTTTGCCGTGGCTGCCACCGCTTGGACACACTCCGGCCACCCTCGGGAGACTGGATCCAGAATTTTTGACAGGAAAGCCACGGGCTTCCTTTTACCCCCCCAGTCCTGGGTCAATACTCCAAGAGCGGTTCCCTTTCTGGAGTTCACAAAGAGGCGAAATGTCTTACTAAAATCCGGCAAGCTTAAAACAGGTGCGGCCATCAATTTTCCTTTTAGGATTTCAATTAACTTTTTCTCCTCCTCCCATTTTATTCTGTTGGGTGCCTCCTCAATGAGTTTTAGGTACAAGTCTTTAGTAAGGGGGGCATAGTCGTCTATCCATAACCGACAATAGCCTAAGAGTCCCAAGAACTTCCGCAACTCCCTCTTGGTCGTTAGGAGGCCTAGTTCGATTATTGCCCGCACTCTTTCCGGACTTATTCGTTTCTGTCCCTGGCTTATCAAGTGTCCCAGGTACTTAACCTCTTTCTCGACATATTGAGCTTCTTCTGACTCACTCTTAACCCCTTCTCAGCTAGGTAATTTAACAGGGCATTAGTCCCAAGTAGGACGTCCTCCTCCGCCGGTCCGGATAAAAGGAGATCGTCCACGTATTATATAAGCTTAAGGGCCAGGGACAAGGTTAGTCCCTCCAATAATTGTTCCAGAATCTGCCCGAACAGAGTCGGGGACTCAGTGAATCCTTGGGGGAGCACGGTCCACCTGTACTGTTGTTTTCTGCCAGTATCAGGATCCTCCCATTCAAAAGCAAAAAGATCCCTACTGTCCTTGTCCAGGGGACACGCCCAGAAGGCA
Organism: Chiloscyllium punctatum; assembly: GCF_047496795.1. Taxonomy (NCBI): domain Eukaryota; kingdom Metazoa; phylum Chordata; class Chondrichthyes; order Orectolobiformes; family Hemiscylliidae; genus Chiloscyllium; species Chiloscyllium punctatum. Next base: position 53,286 of record NW_027310426.1, read on the forward strand.
TCCTTTAAGTCGATAACACTAAACCAGCCGTGGTCCGGGGGGATTCGCCCCAGAATAGTGTATGGGTTCGGTACCACAGGGTGCCGTACTTGGACAATTTTATTTACTTCCCTTAGGTCTTGGACCATTCGGTAGCTCCCATCCGACTTCCGGACCGGCAGGATGGGGGAATTGTATCGTGACATACAGGGCTCTACCAATCCATCTTTTATTAGGTCTTCCATAACTGTCTTCAGGCCCTGCCTCCCTTCCCAAGAGATGGGGTATTGGCGCACTCTGACGTCGGGGCTCTGGGGCTTTAATTTTACCTCCACAGGTCGAATTGCGAGTCCCCCCCGGTTCCCTTTGGCGACCCAAACCCTAGGGTCTATCTCTGTCAATCGGGACTCACTAAGGTATGACATGGTAACGGCTAATTCTTCCTCTTCTCCCACTTCTATTCGCAATCCGAAACGGACTATCAAATCCCGTCCCAACAACCCATAGGGAAGATGGGGGAGGTGAAGGATTTCCACCAGGAGCTCCTCCTCCTCCAGCCGCAAGGGTTGTGGTTCGAATATTTTCGCATTAAAAACCCCACCCTTAACTCCTGAAATGTTTAATATTTTAGCTTGGAAGCCAACCCCCCTCGGATGGAGGGGAATTGAGGACCTGCCAGCGCCTGTGTCAACTAAGAAGGTAACATCTTGTCCAAATGGGCCCACCCGTAAATTTACCAGGGGTTCTTGGTAGGCCCGTGTTCCGATCCTCCCCTGACTTCCCTAATCCATTTGTTCACACTCCATTTCATACATCCCTTCTCTTTCCCTTTTAAACTCGGGACAATCCCTTTTGAAGTGTCCCAGTTTCCCGCAATGGTAACATCCGGCCTTCTGAGGGCGCTCAATTCCATAAGATCCTCCTCTCTCACTTCTGCCCCGTCTCGCTTCTCTCCCTCTCCAACTTTTCTTCGACGTTCCTCTTTCCACCCCATAATCTCCCTCCCCCATTCAGGTGGACTTACAAGCTTCCCGTACGGCTGCCACCATCATTTTTGTCTTATGTTTCTCCCTTATTACATCCCTCTGAACGTACACCTTCTGTGCTTCCCATAATAATTCTGCAACATCCTTTTCAGCCCAATCCTCCACTTTATGTAATTTCTTCTGAATGTCAGGCCATGACTTAGTCACAAAGTGCACCTTAAGCATGCTCTTGCCTATTTCCCCATCGGGGTCTAAACCTGAATACTTTCGCATGGACTCCCGCAAACGGTCTAAAAACTCACTCGGGGATTCATCCTTTTTCTGTCCAACTTCAAATGCTTTTGCAAAATTCCGCTGTTTGGGCACGCAGGTTTGGATCCCCGTGATTATAAGGCTTCTGAGGTCTGTCATATTGGCCCTTGCCCCCGCGTCGTTATGATCCCACCGGGGGTCCTCTAAGGGGTACTTCTGCTCTCCACGCTGAGGGCCGTCCTGATGCTCCCTATCCCAAATGGCCATTGCACTATTCCGGATCATAACAATTTCATCGTAATTAAATAGTATTCTCATCATGGCCTGCAGTTCAGCCCATGTGTATATACTGGGCCCCAGAAATTGGTCCAGTTGTATTCCCACACTGACGGGGTCGTCCAGTAGACGGGGTAGTTCATTACGGAGTTGCCGGATATCCCCAGAATTTAAAGGTTGTACTACGAACCCGGTCCGTTCATTCCCAAACGGCACCTCTCG
>NW_027310426.1:62500-65000 GCF_047496795.1 Chiloscyllium punctatum
TCACCCCCCCTCTCTCTCGTCCCCTCTCTCTCTCTCCCTCTCTCTTCCTTTCTCTCTCTTTCTTTCTCTCTCTCTCTCGCCCTCTCTCTCTCTCTCTCGCCCACTCTCTCTCTCGCCCACCCCTCTCTCTCTCGCCATGTCTCTCTCTCTCTCTCTCGCCCTCTCTGTCTCTTGCCCTCTGTCCCTCTCTCTCCCGCTCGCTCTCTCTCTCTCTCTCTCGCCCTCTCTCTCTCTCTCGCCCTCTCTCTCTCTCTCACGCCCCCTCTCTCTCGCTCGCTCTCACTCGCCACCTCTCTCTCTCTTGCCCCCTCTCTCTCTCTCTCGCCCACCTCTATCTCTCTCTCTCATCTCTCTCTCTCTCGCCCTCTCTCTCTCACTCTCGCCCCCTCTCTCTCTCGCCCCCCCTCTCTCTCACTCTCTTGACCCCTCTCTCGCCCCCTCTCTCTCTCTCTCGCCCTTTCTCACCCCCCCTCTCTCTCTCTCTTCCCCTCTCTCTCTCGCCCTCTCTCGCCCCTCTCTCTCTCTCTCTTTCGCCCACTCTCTCCCTCTCTCTTTCTTTCTCTGTCTTTCTTTCTCTCTCTCTCTCTCGCCCCCTCTCTCTCTCTCTCCCCCTCTCTCTCTCTCTCGCCCCCTCTCTCTCTCTCTCTCTCTCTCTCTCTCTCGCCCCCTCTCTCTCTCGCCGCCCCCTCTATCTTTCTCTCTCATCTCTCTCTCTCTCTCCCCCTCTCTCTCTCCCCCTCCCTCTCCCTCTCTCAGCCCCCTGCCTTTTTCTCTCTCTCACTCTCTCACTCTCTCTCTCTTTCTCTTACCCCTCTCTCTCGCCATCTCTCTCCCTCTCTCGCCCTCTTACTCTCTCTCTCGCGCTCTCTCTCTCTCTCTCGCTCTCTCTCTCTCGCGCCCTTCCTTGCCCCCTCTCTCTCTCTGTCTCTCAGCCCCCTCCCTCCTTCTCACTTTCTCTCTCTCACCCCCTCTCTCTCTCTCTCTCTCTATCGCGCCCTCTCTCTCTGTCTCTCTCTCTCTCTCGCCCTCTGTCTCTCTCTCTCTTGCCCTCTCTCTCTCACTCTCGCCCCCCTCTCTCTCTCGCCCCCTCTCACTCTCTCTCTTGCACCCTCTTTCGCCCCCACTCTCTCTCTCTCGCCCTTTCTCACCCCCCCTCTCTCTCGTCCCCTCTCTCTCTCTCCCTCTCTCTTCCTTTCTCTCTCTTTCTTTCTCTCTCTCTCTCGCCCTCTCTCTCTCTCTCTCGCCCTCTCTCTCTCTCGCCCCCCCTCTCTCTCTCGCCATGTCTCTCTCTCTCTCTCGCCCTCTCTGTCTCTTGCCCTCTGTCCCTCTCTCTCCCGCTCGCTCTCTCTCTCTCTCTCGCCCTCTCTCTCTCTCTCTCGCCCTCTCTCTCTCTCGCCCCCCCTCTCTCTCTCGCCATGTCTCTCTCTCTCTCTCTCGCCCTCTCTGTCTCTCGCCCTCTCTCCCTCTCTCTCTCGCTCACGCTCTATCTCTCGCCCTCTCTCTCTCGCTCGCTCTCTATCGCCGCCTCTCTCTCTCTTGCCCCCTCTCTCTCTCTCTCTCGCCCACCTCTATCTCTCTCTCATCTCTCTCTCTCTCGCCCTCTCTCTCTCTCTCGCTCCCCCCTCTCTCTCTCTCTCTCTCCCTCTCTCTCTCTCGCCGGCTCTCTCTCTCTCGCCCCCTCTCTCTTGCCCCCCTCTCTCTCTCTCGCCCCTCTCTATCTCGCCCTCTCTCTCTCTCTCGCCCCTTCTCTCTCTCTCTCGCCCTCTCTCTCTCGCACCCTCTCTCTCTCTCGCCCGTCTCTCTCTCACCCCCTCTCTCTCTCTCGCCCACTCCCTCTCTCTCGCCCCACCCTCTCTCTCGACCCCTCTCTCTCTCGCCCCTCTCTCTCTCCCACCCTCTCTCTCTCGCCCTATCTCTCTCTCGCTCTCCCTCTGTCTCTCTCGCCCTCTCCCTCTCTCGCCCTCTCTCTCTCTCTCCCTCTCTTTCTCTCTCTCTCTCTCTCTCTCTCTCTCGCTCCCTCTCTCTCTCGCCCCCTCTCTCTCTCTTGCCCTCTGTCTCTCTCGCCCCCTCTCTCTCTCTCTCGCCCCCCTCTCTCGCCCCATCTTTCTCTCGCCCCCTCTCTCTCTCTCTCACCCCTCTCTCTCGCTCTCTCTCTCTCGCACCCTCTCTCTCTCTCGCCCCTCTCTCTCTCTCTCACTCACCCCCTCTCTCTCTCAACCTCTCTCTCTTGCCCCCTCTCTCTCTCTCTCGCTCTCTCTCTCTCGCCCCCCCTCTCTCTCACTCTCTTGCCCCCTCTCTCGCCCCCTCTCTCTCTCTCGCCCTTTCTCACACCCCCCCTCTCTCTCTCGTCCCCCTCTCTCTCGCCCTCTCTCGCCCCTCTCTCTCTCTCTTTCGCCCACTCTCTCCCTCTCTCTTTCTTTCTCTGTTTTTCTTTCTCTCTCTCTCTCTCGCCCCCTCTCTCTCTCTACCCCCCCCCTCTCTCTCTCTCGCCCCCTCTCTC
>NW_027310426.1:70000-82820 GCF_047496795.1 Chiloscyllium punctatum
CCCCCTCTCTCGCCCCCTCTTTCTCTCACCCCTCTCTCTCGCTCGCTCACTCTCGCACCCTCTCTCTCTCTCTCGCCCCTCTCTCTCTCGCCCCCCTCCCTCTCTCGCTCAACCTCTCTCTCTCTCTTGACCCCCTCTCTCTCTCACCCCCTCTCTCTCTCTCTCCCTCTCACTCTCTCGCCACTTCTCTCTCTCTCTCACCCTCTCTCTCTCGCCACTTCTCTCTCTCGACCCCTCTCTCTCGATCGCCCCCGCCCTCTCTCTCGCCCCCTCTCTCTCTCGACCCCTCTCTCCCTCTCTTTTTCTCTCTCTCTCTCTCTCTCGCTCCCTCTCTCTCACTCTCTCTCTCGCCCCCTCTCTCTCTCTTGCCCTCCCTCTCTCTCGCCCCCTCTCTCTCTCTCTCGCCCCCCCTCTCGCCCCCTCTCTCTCTCGCCCCCTCTCTCTCTCTCTCACCCCTCTCTCTCTCGCTCTCTCTCTCTCGCACCATCTCTCTCTCTCTCGCCCCTCTCTCTCTCGCCCCCTCCCTCTCTCTCTCAACCCCTCTCTCTCTTGCCCCCTCTCTCTTGCTCTCGCCCCCTCTCTCTCTTGCTCTCTCTCCCTCGCCCCCACTCTCTCTCTCTCGCTCTCTCTCTCTCGACCCCTCTCTCTCAGCCTCTCTCTCTCTCTTGACCCCCTCTCTCTCTCGCCCCCTCTCTCTCTCTCTCGACCCCTCTCTCTCTCTCGCCCACTCCATCTCTCTCGACCCCTCTCTCTCGTCCATTTCTCTCTCGCCTCTTTCTCTCTCCCGCCCCCTCTCCCGCCCCCTCTCTCGCCCCCTCTCTCGCCCCCTCTCTCGCCCTCTCTCTCTCTCTCTATCTCTCTCTCGCCACGTCTCTCTCTTTCTCTCTCGCCAAGTCTCACTCTCTCTCTCTCCCCCCTCTCTCTCTCTCTCTCTCGCTCTCTCTCTCTCTCTCTCTCTCGCGCTCTCTCTCTCTCTCGCGCGCCCTCTCTCACCCTCTCTCTCTCTCTGTCTCTCAGCCCCCTCCCTCCTTCTCTCTTTCTCTCTCTCTCACCCTCTCTCTATCTCTCCCTCTCTCTCTCCCCCTCCCTCTCTCTCTCTCACCCCCCTCCCTCCTTCTCTCTCTCTCTCTCTCTCACTCTCTCTCTCTCACCCCTCTCTCTCGTCCTCTCTCTCTCTCTCTCCCTCTCACTCTCTCTCTCGCTCTCTCTCTCTCTCTCTCGCTCTCTCTCTCTCTCGCGCCATCTCTCGCCCCCTCTCTCTCTGTCTCTCAGTCCCCTCCCTCCTTCTCTCTTTCTCTCTCTCTCACCCCTCTCTCTCTCTCTCACTCACCCCCTCTCTCTCTGTCTCTCTCTCTCGCCCTCTCTCTCTCTCTCTTTCTCTCCCTCTCTCGCCCTCTGTCTATCTCTCTCTCTCGCCCTCTCTCTCTCACTCTCGCCCCCTCTCTCTCTCTCGCCCCCCTCTCTCTCTCTCTCTAGCCCCCTCGCTCACCCCCTCTCTCTCTCTCTCTCGCCCTTTCTCACCCCCCTCTCTCTCTCTCTCGTCCCCTCTCTCTCTCGCCCTCTCTCGCCCCCCCTCTCTCTCTCTCTCTCATCTCTCTCTCTCTCCACCCTCTGTCTCTCCCCCTCCCTCTCTCTCTCTCAGCCCCCTCTCTTTTTCTCACTCTCTCTCACTCTCTCTCTCTCACCCCTCTCTCTCGCCTCTCTCTCTCTCTCTCTCACCCTCTCACTCTCTCTCTCGCCCTCTCACTCTCTCTCTCGCCCCCCTCTCTCTCTCTCTCTCGCCCCCTCTCTCTCTCGCCGCCCCCTTTATCTCTCTCTCTCATCTCTCTCTCTCCCCCCTCTCTCTCTCCACCTCCCTCTCTCTCTCTCTCAGCCCCCTCCCTTTTTCTCTATCTCTCTCTCTCTCTCTCTCTCTCACCCCTCTCTCTCGCCCTCTCTCTCTCTCTCTCGCACTCTCTCTCTCGCTCTCTCTCTCTCTTTCACTCTCTCTCGCCCTCTATCTCTCACTCTCGCCCCCCCTCTCTCGCCCCCCTCTCTCTCTCTCTCTTGCCCCCTCTTTCGCCCCTCTCTCTCTCTCTCTCGCCCTTTCTCACCCCCCTCTCTCTCTCTCTCGTCCCCTCTCTCTCTCGCCCTCTCTCGCCTCTCTCTCTCTCTCTCTTTCGCGCTCTCTCTCCCTCTCTCTTCCTTTCTCTCTCTTTCTTTCTCTCTCTCTCTCTCGCCCTCTCTCTCTCTCGCCCCCCCCTCTCTCTTGCCATCTCTCACTCTCTCTCTCGCCCTCTCTGTCTCTCGACCTCTCTCTCTCTCTCTCTCTCTCTTGCCCCCTCTCTCTCTCTCTCGCCCTCTCTCCCTCTCTCTCTCGCTCGCGCTCTCTCGCTCGGCCCCTCTCTCTCGCTCGCTCTCTCTCACCGCCTCTCTCTCTCTTGCCCCCCCTCTCTCTCTCGCCCTCTCTCTCTCTCGCCCCTTCTCTCTCTCTCTCGCTCGCGCTCTCTCTCTCGGCCCCTCTCTCTCGCTCGCTCTCTCTCACCGCCTCTCTCTCTCTTGCCCCCCCTCTCTCTCTCGCCCTCTCTCTCTCTCGCCCCTTCTCTCTCTCTTTCGCCCACCCTCTCTCTCTCTCTCTCCCTCTCTCACTCTCGCCGGCTCTCTCTCTCTCGCTCCCCCTCTCTCTCGCCACCCTCTATCTCTCTCTCTCATCTCTCTCTCTCTCGCCCTCTCTCTCTCTCGCCCCTTCTCTCTCTCTCTCGCCCTCTCACTCTCTCTCGCCCCTTCTCTCTCTCGCGCGCCCTCTCTCTCTCTCGCCCGTCTCTCTCTCGCCCCCTCTCTCTCTCTCGCCCACTCCCTCTCTCTCGCCCCACTCTCTCTCTCGACCCCTCTCTCTCTCGCACCTCTCTCTTGCCCTCTCTCTCTCTCTCGCCCTCTCTCTCTCTCGCCCTCTCTCTCTTTCCCTCTCTTTCTCTCTCTCTCTCTCTCGCTCCCTCTCTCTCACTCTCACTCTCGACCCCCCTCTCTCTCTCGCCCTCTCTCTCTCTCGCCCCCTCTCTCTCGCTCTCACCCCTCTCTCTCGCTCTCTCTCTCTCGCACCTCTCTCTCTCGCCCCCCTCCCTCTCTCTCTCAACCCCTCACTCTCTTGCCCCCTCTCTCTCGCTCTCGCCCCCTCTCTCTCTCGCTCTCTCTCACTCGCCCCCACTCTCTCTCTCTCGCTCTCTCTCTCTTGCCCCCCCTCTCTCTCGCCCCCCCTCTCTTTCTCTCCCTCTCTCTCTCGCCACTTCTCTCTCTCTCTCGCCCCCCCTCTCTCTCTCTCACCCCTCTCTCTCTCTCGCCACTTCTCTCTCTCTCTCGACCTCTCTCTCTCTCGCCCCCGCTCTCTCTCTCGCCCCCTCTCTCTCTCTCGACCCCTCTCTCTCTCTCGCCCACTCCCTCTCTCTCGACCCTCTCTCTATCGCCCATCTCTCTCTCGCCCCTCTCTCTCTCCCGCCCCCCCTCTCTCTCTCTCTCTCTCTCTCCACCCTCTCTCTCTCTCTCTCTCTCGCCCCCTCTCTGTCTCGTCCTCTCTCTCTCCCGCCCTCTCTCTCTCGCTCTTTCTCTCTATCTCGCTTCCCTCTGTCTCTCTCGCCCTCTCTCTCTCTCGCCCTCTCACTCTCGCCCCCTCTCTCTCTCTCTCGCCCCCCCTCTCTCTCTCCCGCCCACTCTCTCTCTCTCTCTCTCGCCCCCCTCTCGCGCCCCCCCCTCTCTCTCTCGACCCTCTCTCTCTCTCGCCCTCTCTCGCACCTCTCTCTCTCTCTCCGCCCACTCTCCCTCCCTCTCTCTCAGCCCCCTCCCTTTTTAGCTCACTCTCTCTCTCTCCCTCTCTCTCTCTCTCACCCCTCTCTCTCGCCCTGTCTCTCTAGCTCTCTCGCCCTCTCACTCTCTCTCTCGCTCTCTCTCTCTCGCCCTCTGTCTCTCTATCTCTCTCTCGCCCTCTCTCTCTCATTCTCGACCTCTCTCTCTCGCCCCCCTCTCTCTCTCTCTCTTGCCCCCTCTTTCGCCCCCCCTCTCTCTATCTCTCTCACCCTTTCTCACCCCCCCCTCTCTCCCTGTCTCGTCCCCTCTCTCTCTCGCCCTCTCACGCCCCCTCTCTCTCTCTTTCGCCCTCTCTCTCCCTCTCTCTTCCTTTCTCTCTCTTTCTTTCTCTCTCTCTCTCGCCCTCTCTCTCTCTCTCTCGCCCTCTCTCTCTCGCCCCCTCTCTCTCTCTCTCGCCCCCTCTCTCTCTCTCTCGCCATCTCTCTCTCTCTCTCGCCCTCTCTGTCTCTCGCCCTCTGTCCCTCACTCTCTCGCTCGCTCTCTCTCTCTCTCTTGCCCTCTCTCTCTCTCTCTCTCTCGCCCACTCTGTCTCTCGCACCCTCTCTCTCTCGCCTCTCTCTCTCTCGCCCCCTCCCTCTCTCTCTCAACCCCTCTCTCTCTCGCTCTCTCTCCCTCGCCCCCACTCTCTCTCTCTCGCTCTCTCTCTCGCCCCCTCTCTCTCTCAGCCTCTCTCTCTCTCTCTTGCCCCCCCTCTCTCTCGCCCCCTTCTCTCTCTCTCTCCCTCTCTTTCTCGCCACTTCTCTCTCTCTCTCGCCCCCCTCTCTCTCTCCCTCTCCCTCTCTCTCTCTCGCCACTTCTCTCTCTCTCTCGACCCCTCTCTCTCTCTCGCCCCCGCTCTCTCTCTCGCCCCCTCTCTCTGTCTCGACCCCTCTCTCTCTCTCGCCCACTCTCTCTCTCTCGCCCCCCCTCTCTCGCCCCCCTCTCTCTCTCTCTCTTGCCCCCTCTTTCGCCCTCTCTCTCTCTCTCTCGCCCTTTCTCACCCCCCCCTCTCTCTCGTCCCCTCTCTCGCCCTCTCTCGCCTCTCTCTCTCTCTCTCTTTCGCCCTCTCTCTCACTCTCTCTTCCTTTCTCTCTCTTTCTTTCTCTCTCTCTCTCTCGCCCTCTCTCTCTCTCGCCCCCCCTCTCTCTCTTGCCATCTCTCACTCTCTCTCTCGCCCTCTCTGTCTCTCGCCCTCTGTCCCTCTCTCTCTCGCTCGCTCTCTCTCTCTCTCTCTTGCCCCCTCTCTCTCTCTCTCGCCCTCTCTTCCTCTCTCTCTCGCTCGCGCTCTCTCTCTCGGCCCCTCTCTCTCGCTCGCTCTCTCTCAACCGCCTCTCTCTCTCTTGCCCCCCCCCTCTCTCTCACCCTCTCTCTCTCTCGCCCCTTCTCTCTCTCTTTCGCCCCCCCTCTCTCTCTCTCTCTCTCCCTCTCTCTCTCTCGCCGGCTCTCTCTCTCTCGCTCCCCCTCTCTCTCGCCCCCCCCTTTCTCTCTCGCCCACTCTCTCTCTCTCTCTCGCCCCTCTCTCTATCTCACCCCCTCTCCCTCTCTCGCCCCTTCTCTCTCCCTCTCACCCTCTCTCACTCTCTCTCTCGCACCCTCTCTCTCTCTCGCCCCTCCCTCTCCCTCGCCCCCTCTCTCTCTTGCCCACTCCCTCTCTGTCGCCCCACTCTCTCTCGACCCTCTCTCTCTCGCCCCTCTCTCTCTCTCGGCCCCCCTCTCGCTTTCTCTCGCCCCCACTCTCTCCCGCCCTCTCTCTCTCCCGCCCTCTCTCTCTGTCGCCCTCTCTCTCTCTCGCTATCCCTCTCTCTCTCGCTCTCCCTCTGTCTCTCTCGCCCTCCCTCTCTCTCTCTCTCGCCCTCTCTCTCTCTCGCCCCTCTCTCTCTCTCTCGCCCTCTCTCTCTCTCTCCCTCTCTTTCTCTCTCTCTCTCTCTCTCTCTCGCTCCCTCTCTCTCTCTCTCTCTCGCCCCCCCCTCGCTCTTGCCCCCCCTCTCTCTCGCCCGTCTCACCCCCACTCTCTCTCTCGTCCCCTCTCTCTCTCGCCCTCTCTCGCCCCTCTCTCTCTTTCGCCCTCTCTCTCCCTCTCTCTTCCTTTCTCTCTCTTTCTTTCTCTCTCTCTCTCGCCCTCTCTCTCTCTCTCTCGCCATCCTCTCTCTCTCTCTCGCCATCTCTGTCTCTCGCCCTCGGTCCCTCTCTCTCTCTCGCTCTCTCTCTCTCTCTCTCGGCCTCTCTCTCTCTCTCTCGCCCTCTCTGTCTCTCGCCCTCTCTCCCTCTCTCTCTTGCCCCCTCTCTCTCTTTCTCTCGCCCCCTCTCTCTCTCGCCCCCCTCTATCTCTCTCTCTCATCTCTCTCTCTCTCGCCCTCTCTCTCTCTCGCCCCTTCTCTCTCTCTCTCGCCCTCTCACTCTCTCTCGCCCCTTCTCTCTCTCGCGCGCCCTCTCTCTCTCTCGCCCGTCTCTCTCTCGCCCCCTCTCTCTCTCTCGCCCACTCCCTCTCTCTCGCCCCACTCTCTCTCTCGACCCCTCTCTCTCTCGCACCTCTCTCCCGCCCCCTCTCTCTCTCTCGCCCTCTCTCTCTCTCGCCCTCTCTCTCTCTCCCTCTCTTTCTCTCTCTCTCTCTCTCTCGCTCCCTCTCTCTCACTCTCACTCTCGCCCCCCTCTCTCTCTCTCGCCCTCTCTCTCTCTCGCCCCCTCTCTCTCTCGCCCCCTCTCTCTCTCTCTCACCCCTCTCTCTCGCTCTCTCTCTCTCGCACCCCTCTCTCTCTCTCTCGCACCTCTCTCTCTCGCCCCCTCCCTCTCTCTCTCAACCCCTCACTCTCTTGCCCCCTCTCTCTCGCTCTCGCCCCCTCTCTCTCTCGCTCTCTCTCACTCGCCCCCACTCTCTCTCGCTCGCTCTCTCTCTCTTGCCCCCCCTCTCTCTCGCCCCCCCTCTCTCTCATTCCCTCTCTCTCTCGCCACTTCTCTCTCTCTCTCGCCCCCCCCTCTCTCTCTCTCACCCTCTCTCTCTCTCGCCACTTCTCTCTCTCTCTCGACCCCTCTCTCTCTCTCGCCCCCGCTCTCTCTCTCGCCCCCTCTCTCTCTCTCGACCCCTCTCTCTCTCTCGCCCACTCCCTCTCTCTCGACCCCTCTCTCTATCGCCCATCTCTCTCTAGCCCCTCTCTCTCTCCCGCCCCCCCTCTCTCTCTCTCTCCACCCTCTCTCTCTCTCTCTCTCTCGCCCCCTCTCTGTCTCGTCCTCTCTCTCTCCCGCCCTCTCTCTCTCGCTCTTTCTCTCTATCTCGCTCTCCTCTGTTTCTCTCGCCCTTTCTCTCTCTCGCCCTCTCACTCTCGCCCCGTCTCTCTCTCTCTCGCCCCCCTCTCTCTCTCCCGCCCACTCTCTCTCTCTCTCTCTCGCCCCCTCTCTCGCGCCCCCCCCTCTCTCTCTCGACCCTCTCTCTCTCTCTCGCGCTCTCTCGCACCTCTCTCTCTCTCCCGCCCACTCTCACTCTCTCTCTCTCTCAGCCCCCTCCCTTTTTCTCTCTCTCTCTCTCTCTCTCCCTCTCTCTCTCTCTCACCCCTCTCTCTCGCCCTGTCTCTCTCTCCCTCTCTCTCGCCCTCTCACTCTCTCTCTCGCTCTCTCTCTCGCCCTCTGTCTCTCTCTCTCTCTCCCTCGCCCTCTCTCTCTCATTCTCGCCCCCCTCTCTCTCGCCCCCCTCTCTCTCTCTCTTGCCCCCTCTTTCGCCCCCCCTCTCTCTCTCTCTCGCCCTTTCTCACCCCCCCCTCTCCCTCTCTCGTCCCCTCTCTCTCTCGCCCTCTCACGGCCCCCCTCTCTCTCTCTTTCGCCCTCTCTCTCCCTCTCTCTTCCTTTCTCTCTCTTTCTTTCTCTCTCTCTCTCGCCCTCTCTCTCTCTCTCGCCCTCTCTCTCTCTCGCCCTCTCTCTCTCTCTCGCCCCCTCTCTCTCTCTCGCCATCTCTCTCTCTCTCTCGCCCTCTCTGTCTCTCGCCCTCTGTCCCTCTCTCTCTCGCTAGCTCTCTCTCTCTCTCTTGCCCTCTCTCTCTCTCTCTCTCTCTCTCTCGCCCACTCTGTCTCTCGCACCCTCTCTCTCTCTCTCAACCCCTCTCTCTCTTGCCCCCTCTCTCTCGCTCTCGCCCCCCTCTCTCTCTCGCTCTCTCTCCCTCGCCCCCACTCTCTCTCGCTCGCACTCTCTCTCGCCCCCTCTCTCTCTCAGCCTCTCTCTCTCTCTTGCCCCCACTCTCTCTCGCCCCCTTCTCTCTCTCTCTCCCTCTCTCTCTCGCCACTTCTCTCTCTCTCTCGCCCCCTCTCTCTCTCCCTCTCCCTCTCTCTCTCTCGCCACTTCTCTCTCTCTCTCGACCCCTCTCTCTCTCTCGCCCCCGCTCTCTCTCTCGCCCCCTCTCTCTCTCTCGACCCCTCTCTCTCTCTCGCCCACTCTCTCTCTCTCGCCCCCCCTCTCTCGCCCCCCTCTCTCTCTCTCTCTCTTGCCCCCTCTTTCGCCCCTCTCTCTCTCTCTCTCTCCACCCCCTCTCTCTCTCTCGCCCCCTCTCTATCTCGTCCTCTCCTCTCTCCCGCCCACTCTCTCTCACTCTTTCTCTCTATCTCGCTCTCCCTCTGTCTCTCTCCGCCCTCTCTCTCTCTCGCCCTCTCACTCTCGCCCGCTCTCTCTCTCTCGCCCCCCCTCTCTCTCTCTCACGCCCACTCTCTCTCTCTCTCTCTCTCGCCCCCTCTCTTGCACCCCTCTCTCTCTCTCTCTCTCGACCCTCTCTCTCTCTCTCGTCCCCTCTCTCTCTCGCCCTCTCTCGCCCTCTCTCTCTCTCTTTCGCCCACTCTCACCCTCTCTCTTCTTTCTCTGTCTTTCTCTCTCTCTCTCTCGCCCCCCCTCTCTCTCTCGCCCTGTCTCTCTCTCTCGCCCTCTCACTCTCTCTCTCGCTCTCTCTCTCTCTCGCCCTCTGTCTCTCTCTCTCTCTCGCCCTCTCTCTCTGTCTCTCGCCCCCCTCTCTCTCGCCCCCTCTCTCTCTCTCTTGCCCCTCTTACGAAACCCTCTCTCTCTCTCTCGCCTTTCTCACCCCCCCTCTCCCTCTCTTGTCCCCTCTCTCTCTCTCTTTCGCCCTCTCTCCCTCTCTCTTCCTTTCTCTCTCTTTCTTTCTCTCTCTCTCGCCCTCTCTCTCTCTCTCGCCCTCTCTCTGACTCTCTCGCCCCCCCTCTCTCTCTCTCGCCATCTCTCTCTCTCTCTCTCTCGTCCTCTCTGTCTCTCGCCCTCTGTCCCTCTCTCTCTCGCTCGCTCTCTCTCTTGCCCTCTCTCTCTCTCTCGCCCTCTCTGTCTCTCGCCCCCTCTCTCTCTCTCTTGCCCCCTCTCTCGCCCCCTCTCTCTCTCTCTCGCCCTTTCTCACCCCCCCCTCTCTCTCTCTCGTCCCCTCTCTCTCTCGCCCTCTCTCGCCCCTCTCTCTCTCTCTTTCGCCCACTCTCACCGTCTCTCTTTCTCTCTCTCTCTCGCCCCCCTCTCTCTCTCTCGCCCTCTCTTTCTCTCTCTCGCCCCCTCTCTCTCTCGCCGCCCCCCTCTATCTCTCTCTCTCATCTCTCTCTCTCTCCACCCTCTCTCTCTCCCCCTCCCTCTCTCTCTCTCAGCCCCCTCCCTTTTTTTCTCTCTCTCTCTCACTCTCTCTCTCTTTCTCTCACCCCTCTCTCTCGCCCCCTCTCTCTCTCTCTCTCTCGCCCTCTCTCTCTCTCTTTCGCCCTCTCTCTCTCTCTCCCTCTCACTCTCTCTCTCGCTCTATCTCTCTCTCTCCTCGCCGCCTCTCTCGCCCCCTCTCTCGCCCTCTCTCTCTCTCTCTCTCTATCTCTCTCTCTCGCCACGTCTCTCTCTTTCTCTCTCGCCGAGTCTCACTCTCTCTCTCTCTCTCCCTCTCACTCTCTCTCTCACCCTCTCTCTCTCTCTCTCTCGCCCTCTCTCTCTCTCCCTCTCACTCTCTCTCTCGCTCTATCTCTCTCTCTCGCCCCCTCTCTTGCCCCCTCTCTCGCCCTCTCTCTCTCTCTCTCTCTATCTCTCTCTCTCGCCCCCTCTCTCTCTCTCGCCTCTCTTTCTCTCTCCTCGCCCCCTCTCTCTCTCGCCGCCCCCTCTATCTCTCTCTCTCATCTCTCTCTCTCTCCACCCTCTCTCTCTCCCCCTCCCTCTCTCTCTCTCAGCCCCCTCCCTTTTTTTCTCTCTCTCTCTCACTCTCTCTCTCTTTCTCTCACCCCTCTCTCTCGCCCTCTCTCTCTCTCTCTCTCTCGCCCTCTCTCTCTCTCTCTCTCGCCCTCTCTCTCTCTCCCTCTCACTCTCTCTCTCGCTCTATCTCTCTCTCTCGCCCCCTCTCTTGCCCCCCTCTCTCGCCCTCTCTCTCTCTCTCTCACTATCTCTCTCTCTCGCCCCCTCTCTCTCTCTCGCCCTCTCTTTCTCTCTCTCGCCCCCTCTCTCTCTCGCCGCCCCCTCTATCTCTCTCTCTCATCTCTCTCTCTCTCCACCCTCTCTCTCTCCCCCTCCCTCTCTCTCTCTCAGCCCCCTCCCTTTTTTTCTCTCTCTCTCTCACTCTCTCTCTCTTTCTCTCACCCCTCTCTCTCGCCCTCTCTCTCTCTCTCTCTCCTCGCCCTCCTCTCTCTCTCTCTCTCGCCCTCTCTCTCTCTCCCTCTCACTCTCTCTCTCGCCCTCTCTCTCTCTCTCTCTCTATCTCTCTCTCTCGCCAAGTCTCTCTCTTTCTCTCTCGCCGAGTCTCACTCTCTCTCTCTCTCCCTCTCACTCTCTCTCTCACCCTCTCTCTCTCTCTGTCTCTCAGCCCCCTCCCTCCTTCTCTCTTTCTCTCTCGCTCACCCTCTCTCTCTCTCTCCCTCACTCTCTCCCCCTCCCTCTCTCTCTCTCACCCCCTCCCTCCTTCTCTCTCTCTCTCTCTCTCACTCTCTCTCTGTCTCTCACCCCTCTCTCCCGCCCTCTCTCTCTCTCTCCCTCTCACTCTCTCTCTCGCTCTCTCTCTCTCTCTCTCTCGCTCTCTCTCTCTCTCGCGCCATCTCTCGCCCCCTCTCTCTCTGTCTCTCAGACCCCTCCCTCCTTCTCTCTTTCTCTCTCTCTCACCCCCTCTCTCTCTCTCTCACTCACCCCCTCTCTCTCTCTGTCTCTCTCTCTCGCCCTCTCTCTCTCTCTCTTTCTCTCCCTCTCTCGCCCTCTGTCTATCTCTCTCTCTCGCCCTCTCTCTCTCACTCTCGCCCCCTCTCTCTCTCTCGCCCCCCTCTCTCTCTCTCTCTTGCCCCCTCGCTCACCCCCTCTCTCTCTCTCTCTCGCCCTTTCTCACCCCCCTCTCTCTCTCTCTCGTCCCCTCTCTCTCTCGCCCTCTCTCGCCCCCCCTCTCTCTCTCATCTGTCTCTCTCTCCACCCTCTGTCTCTCCCCCTCCCTCTCTCTCTCTCAGCCCCCTCTCTTTTTCTCACTCTCTCTCACTCTCTCTCTCTCACCCCTCTCTCTCGCCCTCTCTCTCTCTCTCTCACCCTCTCACTCTCTCTCTCGCCCTCTCACTCTCTCTCTCGCCCCCTCTCTCTCTCTCTCTCGCCCCCTCTCTCTCTCGCCGCCCCCTTTATCTCTCTCTCTCATCTCTCTCTCTCCCCCTCTCTCTCTCCCCCTCCCTCTCTCTCTCTCTCAGCCCCCTCCCTTTTTCTCTATCTCTCTCTCTCTCTCTCTCTCTCTCTCACCCCTCTCTCTCGCCCTCTCTCTCTCTCTCTCGCACTCTCTCTCTCGCTCTCTCTCTCTCTTTCTCTCTCTCTCGCCCTCTATCTCTCACTCTCGCCCCCCCTCTCTCGCCCCCCTCTCTCTCTCTCTCTTGCCCCCTCTTTCGCCCCTCTCTCTCTCTCTCTCGCCCTTTCTCACCCCCCTCTCTCTCTCTCTCGTCCCCTCTCTCTCTCGCCCTCTCTCGCCTCTCTCTCTCTCTCTCTTTCGCGCTCTCTCTGCCTCTCTCTTCCTTTCTCTCTCTTTCTTTCTCTCTCTCTCTCTCGCCCTCTCTCTCTCTCGCCCCACCCCTCTCTCTTGCCATCTCTCACTCTCTCTCTCGCCCTCTCTGTCTCTCGCCCTCTCTCTCTCTCTCTCTCTCTCTCTTGCCCCCTCTCTCTCTCTCTCGCCCTCTCTCCCTCTCTCTCTCGCTCGCGCTCTCTCTCTCGGCCCCTCTCTCTCGCTCGCTCTCTCTCACCGCCTCTCTCTCTCTTGCCCCCCCTCTCTCTCTCGCCCTCTCTCTCTCTCGCCCCTTCTCTCTCTCTCTCGCTCGCGCTCTCTCTCTCGGCCCCTCTCTCTCGCTCGCTCTCTCTCACCGCCTCTCTCTCTCTTGCCCCCCCTCTCTCTCTCGCCCTCTCTCTCTCTCGCCCCCTTCTCTCTCTCTTTCGCTCCCCCCCTCTCTCTCTCTCTCCTCTCTCACTCTCGCCGGCTCTCTCTCTCTCGCTCCCCCTCTCTCTCGCCACCCTCTATCTCTCTCTCTCATCTCTCTCTCTCTCGCCCTCTCTCTCTCTCTCGCCCCTTCTCTCTCTCTCTCGCCCTCTCACTCTCTCTCGCCCCTTCTCCTCTCTCGCGCGCCCTCTCTCTCTCTCGCCCGTCTCTCTCTCGCCCCCCTCTCTCTCTCGCCCACTCCCTCTCTCTCGCCCCACTCTCTCTCTCGACCCCTCTCTCTCTCGCACCTCTCTCCCGCCCTCTCTCTCTCTCTCGCCCTCTCTCTCTCTCGCCCTCTCTCTCTTTCCCTCTCTTTCTCTCTCTCTCTCGCTCCCTCTCTCTCACTCTCACTCTCGCCCCCCCTCTCTCTCTCGCCCTCTCTCTCTCTCGCCCCCTCTCTCTCGCTCTCACCCCTCTCTCTCGCTCTCTCTCTCTCGCACCTCTCTCTCTCGCCCCCCTCCCTCTCTCTCTCAACCCCTCACTCTCTTGCCCCCTCTCTCTCGCTCTCGCCCCCTCTCTCTCTCGCTCTCTCTCACTCGCCCCCACTCTCTCTCTCTCGCTCTCTCTCTCTTGCCCCCCCTCTCTCTC
>NW_027310427.1:12500-82807 GCF_047496795.1 Chiloscyllium punctatum
CACACTCACAGATACACACACACTCACAGATACACACACTCACACTCACACACACACATTTACACTCACACACTCACAGATACACACACACACTCACAGATACACACACTCACACTCACACACACACATTTACACTCACACACTCACAGATACACACACACACTCACAGATACACACACTCACACTCACACTCACACACACACATTTACACTCACACACTCACACACACATTTACACACAGATACACACACACTCACACTGACACACACACATTTACACACACACAGATACACACACACTCACACTCACATACAGATACACACACACTCACACTGACACACACACATTTACACACACACAGATACACACACACTCACACACACACATTTACACTCACACATTCACAGATACACAACACACTCACAGATACACACACACTCACACACACATTTACACTCACACACTCACACACACACATTTACACACACAGATACACACACACTCACACTGACACACACACATTTACACACACACAGATACACACACACTCACACTCACATACAGATACACACACACACACTGACACACACATATTTATACACACACAGATACACACATTCACACACATACAGATACCACACACACACTCACACTGACACACACACATTTACACACACACAGATACACACACACACACAGGCACTCACACTCACACAGAGTCTGAGGAGGGATGTGCTTGTTACTGGTCAGACACACAGTGTGTTACCCAGAGTCCCCCCACATTATTGTGGGTCTGGAGTTACGTGTAGGCCTGACTGGGTAAGGGTGGTAACTTGTCCCCCATTAGTGACTCCCTTCCCACCCCCACCCAAAACAGCCAACAGTTGTAGCTCAATTAGCTTGTTCCCCATATCCACAGTCGGCTGTGATGGGATTTAAAGCTGTGTTTCCAGAATCTTAGCCGGAGTTCTGGAATACTGTCCCAGTTCCCAGCTCCTCCCCAGCCTGGTAACCATGGTAACGTGGGTATGGAGTGTAATGATTGGTCTACACAGTCAGTAACTCGCTTCTCTCTTTCCCTCACCCTCCCTTCTCCTCTCCCTGTCTGTCCATCTTCCCTCCTCTCTCTCTACACTCCCACACTCTCCCATTCTCCATCTCCCTCCATCTCTCCTCCTTATCTCCCTCCACTCTTCCCTCCCTCCACTTTCCTCCTCCCTATCCGCTGCTCCCTATCTCTCTCTCCCCCTCTCCCATCCCTCTCCCTCCATCCCCCCTCTCCCATACCCTCTCCATCACTTACCCCTCTCCTCCCTCTCTTACTCCCTCCCTCCCTATCCCACTCCCCCTCTCCCTCCCTCCCTCCCTCTCACTTCGCCCCTTCTCCCTTCTCTCTCCCTTCATCTCCCCTTCCTTCACTCCCTCTCTCCCATGGCCTGTCCCTCCCCCTCTCCCCCTCTCTCTCTCCCCGCAATCCCCTCCTTGTCCCCTCTCTGTGTTTCCACTCTGTGCCTTCCCTCTCCCCCTCCCTCCCTCTCTACCTCCCCCTCTCTCCCCACCTCCCCTCCATTCCCCCTCTCCCTCTCCCTCTCTCCCCTCCCTCTCCCCCCCCTCTCTCTCCCTCTCTCTCCCTACCCCCCTCTCCCCCCCTCTCTCTCCCCCTCTCCCCCCCTCTCCCCCCCTCTCTCCCACCCTCTTCTCCCCCCCCCCCCCCAGGTTATCACTACATCTGCCTGAGGAATGAGTTGAACCAGCCCCTCCAGCTCCCCTCGCTGTTTGTTCAAACGGACGTGAAGGATTACGTCCCGGACACACACGCAGGTCAGACCCCCTCCCCCAACCCCCCCCCCCCCCACCAACCCCCAACCCCTCCCCCAACCCCCCCCCCCCCAACCAACCCCCAACCCCTCCCCCAACCCCCAACCCTTCCCCCCCCAACCCCCGACCCCTCCCCCGATCCCCGACCCCTCCCCCAACCCCCAACCCTTCCCCCCCCAACCCCCGACCCTTCCTCCACCCCCTCCCCCTCCCCGACCCCACCCCATCCCCCAACACCCTCCCCCCTCCCCAACCAACCACCAGGACACTCACATTCCCCTCCCCCTCGGGACCCACCCCCAGATTGAGGAGGGAGCTCTCCCCTGTATCTAACCCCGTGTAGGGGGAGCTTTACTCTGTATCTAACCCTGTGCTGTCCCTGTCCTGGGAGTGTTTGATGGGGACAGTGTAGAGGGAGCTTTACTCTATATCTAACCCTGTGCTGTCCCTGTCCTGGGGAGTGTTTGATGGGGGGGACAGTGTAGGGGAGCTTTACTCTGTATCTAACCCTGTGCTGTCCCTGTCCTGGGAGTGTTTGATGGGGACAGTGTAGAGGGAGCTTTACTCTGTATCTAACCCCGTGCTGTCCCTGTCCCTGGGAGTGTTTGATGGGGGGACAGTGTAGAGCGAGCTTTACTCTGTATCTAACCCTGTGCTGTCCCTGTCCCTGGGAGTGTTTGATGGGGGGACAGTGTAGAGGAAGCTTTACTCTGTATCTAACCCCCGTGCTGTCCCTGTCCTGGGGAGTGTTTGATGGGGGGACAGTGTAGAGGGAGCTTTACTTTGTATCTAACCCCGTGCTGTCCCTGTCCTGGGGAGTGTTTGATGGGGGGACAGTGTAGAGAGAGCTTTACTCTGTATCTAACCCCGTGCTGTCCCTGTCCCTGGAGTGTTTGATGGGGGACAGTGTAGAGGGAGCTTTACTCTGTATCTAACCCTGTGCTGTCCCTGTCCCTGGGGGTGTGTGATGGGGGGGGGGAACAGTGTAGAGGGAGCTTTACTCTGTATCTAACCCCATACTGTCCCTATCCCTGGGAGTGTTTTGATGGGGTGGACAGTGTAGAGGAAGCTTTACCCTGTATCTAACCCCGCGCTGTCCCTGTCCCTCGGGAGTGTTTGATGGGGGGACAGTGTAGAGAGAGCTTTACTCTGAATCTAACCCCGTGCTGTCCCTGTCCTGGGGAGTGTTTGATGGGGGACAGTGTAGAGGGAGCTTTACTCTGTATCTAACCCTGTGCTGTCCCTATCCCTGGGAGTGTTTGATGGGGTGGACAGTGTAGAGGGAGCTTTACTCTGTATCTAACCCTGTGCTGTCCCTGTCCTGGGGAGTGTTTGATGGGGGACAGTGTAGAGGGAGCTTTACTCTGTATCTAACCCCGTGCTGTCCCTGTCCTGGGGGTGGTTGGTGGGGGGACAGTGTAGAGGAAGCTTTACTCTGAATCTAACCCCGTGCTGTCCTGTCCTGGGGAGTGTTTGATGGGGGACAGTGTAGAGGGAGCTTTACTCTGTATCTAACCCTGTGCTGTCCCTGTCCTGGGGAGTGTTTGATGGGGGACAGTGTAGAGGGAGCTTTACTCTGTATCTAACCCTGTTCTGTCCCTGTCCTGGGGAGTGTTTGATGGGGGACAGTGTAGAGGAAGCTTTACTCTGTATCTAACCCTGTGCTGTCCCTGTCCTGGGGAGTGTTTGATGGGGGACAGTGTAGAGGGAGCTTTACTCTGTATCTAACCCCATGCTGTCCCTGTCCTGGGAGTGTGTGATGGGGGGACAGTGTAGAGGGAGCTTTACTCTGTATCTAACCCTGTTCTGTCCCTGTCCCTGGGGGTGTTTGATGGGGGGGGACAGTCTAGAGGGAGCTTTACTCTGTATCTAACCCCGTGCTGGCCCTGTCCTGGGGAGTGTTTGATGGGGGACAGTGTAGAGGGAGCTTTACTCTGTATCTAACCCTGTTCTGTCCCTGTCCCTGGGGGTGTTTGATGGGGGGGGACAGTGTAGAGGAAGCTTTACTCTGTATCTAATGGTGTGGTTGTGTGACCCTCTCTCAGAGTACATCGATTTATTGGTCAATCCCATCAAACATATCAATGTGATGGAGCAGCGTTCGTGTTTACTGGTGAACCTGATGGATGGGACTGAGGTGAGGTTCTCGAGTAACGACCCCTCTCGCTACCCTCCCCCTATCCTGACTCTGACCCAGCATCAACACTCGAGGGATCTCTGCACTCGAGTGAACCTCCCCCTCCCCCCCACCCCACACTCTCAGACCGTACCCTCCAGACCCTAACCCCTCGAGTGACCCTCCCCCCTCCCCCCACACTCTCAGACCGTACCCTCCAGACCCTAACCCCTCGAGTGAACCTCCCCCTCCCTCCCCCACACTCTCAGACAGTACACCCCAGACCCTAACCCCTCGAGTGAACCTCCCCCCTCCCCCCCACACTCTCAGACAGGACACTCCAGACCCTAACCCCTCAATGTGTGAAAATGTTTCTCCCCAAATGTCCTCAATCACCAGTTTGAACCCCCTCCTGCTCTCTGTGCAGTGTGTCCCCATTGTTCCTATAATGTCGCCGGCCGAATGGTTTACAATACCCCAGCTGGGGCTGTACCCCCGTTCCGTAAACACATTCAGCATCACCTCCCTGCTCCTGTACCCGATGGTTCCCATTCCTCAAGCCCAGGATGCAGTCTGCTGTAGCAGCTGCTCTCTCTCTCCCCCTCTCCGGGCAGATTTCTCCGGACCTTCGCATATAAACCCAGATCTCTCTGCTCCCTCAACACCCTCTGGAAACACTTCGTCTTATACTGCTCCCTCCACCTTCTTCCAACCCAGAGTGTACCACCTCACCGTCCTGGTCATCGAAACTTATGTGCCGCCCGGTTGCCCACTCTGTGTCTGTCTGGAGTTGCACACCGCCCTCCCTCTGGGTTTTATCTCATCGGTGAAGGTGACACTGTTTCCCCCCCCCCCCTGCACACCCAGGTTCAAACCAGCCAGAGCCAGGGGTCCTTGACCACTGCCTGGGAATCCCAGCTGCAACTCTTCCCCCAGACCAAAGGTCTCATTAATCCCTGTCCCCTGAACCACCTCTTGCCCACCTCACTAATATTGCCAGTCGTTGGACTAAACTTCACACCCCTTTCTCAACACAGGGCGCAATTCTGCAGTGCTCTCACACCCCACCTCCCGAATCTAAGACTAAAAGAGACCTTGGAGTGCAGGTTCATAGCTCCCTGAAAGTAGAGTCACAGGTAGATAGGACAGTGAGGAAGGCGTTTGGCATGCTTCCCTTACATTAACGATCGAGATGAAGGAACTGAGGACATTCTGGTTAATGATACAAAGATATATAGAGGAACAGGTAGCATTGAGAAGCGGGGAGGCTGCAGAAGGATTTGGACAGGTTTGGAGAATGGACAAAGAGGTTGCAGATGGAGTACAATGTGGGAAAGTGTGAGGTCATGCACTTTGGTCGAATAGAGGCATGGACTATTTTCTAAATGGGGAGAAAATTCAGAAGTCTGAAGTGCAAAGAGACTTGGGAGTTCTAGCCCAGGATTCTGTCAAGGTAAACTTGCAGGTTGAGTCAATAGTTAAGAAGGCAAATGCAATGATGGCATTTATTTTGAGGAGACTTGAATAATAAAGCAAGGATGTACTTCTGAGGTTTCCTAAAGCTCCGGTCAGACAACTTTTGGAATATTGTGTGGCGCTTTGGGCCCCAAAATCTCAGGAAGGATGTACTGGCCCTGGAGTGTGTTCAGAGGAGGTTCGTAAGACTGGTCCCAGGAATGAAAAGTTTAATATGTGAGGAACATTTGAGGACTCTGGGTTTATACTTGATGGAGTTTGGAAGGATTGGGGGAGAAACATACAGAATACTGAACGGCCTGGACAGAGTGGATGTTGGGACGATGTTTCCATTGGTAGGAGAGACTAGGGCCTGAGGGCACAGCCTTTGAGTAAAGGGAAGACCTTTTGGAACGGAGATAAGGAGAAACCTCTTCAGTCAGAAAGTGCTGAATCTATGGAATTAATTACCACAGAAGGCTGTGGAGGCCAGGTCATTGAGTATATTTAAGACTGAGATAGATAGGTTCTTGAGTATCAAGGAGATCGAGGGTTCTGGGAGAAAACAGGAGAATGGGGTTGAGAAACTGATCAGCCATGATCGAATGGCAGAGCAGACTCAATGGGCTGAATGGTCATATTTCTGCTCCTATGTCTTATGGTCTATATTGGCCAGAGTATTGAGTACAGGAGTTGGGAGGTCATGTTGCGGCTGTACAGGACATTGGTTAGGCCACTGTTGGAATATTGCGTGCAATTCTGGTCTCCTTCCTATCGGAAAGATGTTGTGAAACACGAAAGGGTTCAGAAAAGATTTACAAGGATGTTGCCAGCGTTGGAGGATCTGAGCTACAGGGAGAGGCTGAACAGGCTGGGGCTGTTTTCCCTGGAGCGTCAGAGGCTGAGGGGTGACCTTATAGAGGTTTACAAAATTATGAGGGGACATGGATAGGGTAAATAGGCAAAGTCTTTTCCCTGGGGTCAGGGAGTCCAGAACTAGAGGGCATAGGTTTAGGGTGAGAGGGGAAAGATATAAAAGAGACCTAAGGGGCAACTTTTTCACACAGAGGGTGGTACATGTATGGAATGAGCTGCCAGAGGATGTGGTGGAGGCTGGTACAATGACAACATTTAAGAGGCATTTGGATGGGTATATGAATAGGAAGGGTTTGGAGGGATATGGGCCGGGTGCTGGCAGGTGGGACTAGATTGGGTTGGGATATCTGGGTCAGTATGGACAGGTTGGGCCGAAGGGTCTGATTCTGTGCTGTCCATCTCTGTGACCCTGTCTGTGTACCTGCACAAGTCCCATCTCACCTTCCTCAATACACCTTGGATGTATTTCACCTGGACCTTGTCTGCACTCACTCCAGACGCCCCATTCCTGACCTCCATTTTAATCCCTCCTTGTAGCCGCACGTTCTCCATACCCTGGGTCACCTCTGCGTGTGGGGGGGTAAAGCGTTACCTTAATACCTCAGCCTTTTGTAACGACCCTTTCGGAAGCCTGCCTGGGCTAACTGCCAGCCTTACTTTGTCTCTCTTTTTAACAGAAGGAGATGCCAGTGACAACCGATTATAAACTCAGTCAAAGACGTCGGACTTTAGGGAGTGTTTTCAAGGAGGTGTTATGAGAATATGTGCGATCTCTCTCCTAACTTAGAACAACATTGACCCGGATTAACATGGACACACATTTGTAAATAGAGGAGAGAGCTTTTATCAAGGACACTTTGCAAAGAAAAAGACACTGAATTCAGCAAGAACAATGTCAGGACTGCAAGGAACGAGATAGGAACATCAACAAGAGGCTGAGAGACAGAGGTCCCATGGAGAGAGAGGTGTGTGGGACACCCAGTGTGAGGATTTTGATCCGAACAGTTCCAGGGCCGTCTGCGATAATCTGGTCTGAAGGCCGACACCTCTCTGGTTCCTTCCCCCCGAGAGTCATCTTCACCGCAGAGGAAGGGTTCTTGCAGAGGAGTTCAAAATCTACTTCATCGTCTCCAGCAAAGTTGCCCCAGACATTCCAGGAGCTCAATGGGATGCCAACGCTTTCCGGGTGTAAATTAACATCAGATGCACAACACCGTTTCGGACAATACTGGTCACTTCTCGGCCGAGCTGAACTATCACTTGGTCAGCGTACTTTCCAGTTAATGTTCTGCTGAGTTCTCCGTTTCCCACAGATTTCTGTTACTGAGTTGAAGTGTTACCGTTCCAGGAGATATATTTGCAAAGTCAAAACCTTTGGTTAATTAGCTTTCCATCTATCAGAAGGATTTGTTCGCAAAAGAACTAATTACTCTTCATAACTGTTTACTCTTCAGCTGACACACACTGACTCTCACTGGGGTATGGGCTCAAACACACACACACACACACACACACACACACACACACACCCCCACACACACACACTCACATACAAACACACACACACCGACTCTCACTGGGGTATGGGCTCAAACACACACATACACACCCCCACACACACCCCCATACACACACACACACACACACCGACTCTCACTGGGGTACGGGCTCACACCCACACACACCCCCCCACACACACACACACACACAGACTCACACACAGACCCTCACTGGGGTACGGGCTCACACCCACACACTCACACTCACACTCACACTCACACTCACACACACACCAACACTCACACTCACACACACACACACACTCACACCCACACACACACACAGACTCACACACACACTCACACACACTCTCTCTCACACACACACACACACACACACACACACACACACACACACACACTCACACCCACACTCACACACACTCACACTCACACTCACTCACACTCACACTCTCACACACACTCACACACACTCACACTCACACCCACACACTCACACTCACACTCACACTCACACACACACTCACACTCACACTCACACTCACACTCACACTCACACACACACACACACAGACTCTCACTGGGGTACAGGCTCTAGTCTTGATGCTGGGGTTGGGTTAACTTGTTTAAAACGAGAAAATGTGCAATTTTATAAGCTCAAGTAACCACTTGAATTCCACTGAGGAAGATGCCTGAAAGGATTGTAAAGTTAAACCAATTCAAAATAAAACTACAATAACAAAGTGACAGTACTGTCTCAGGTTCCCAGCAAAACCTGAGGGAACATAACCAAGTCGATAGGAAAAGGGTCTTTCCTCTTGGGAGAGAATGTGGAACTGGGGAGCAGCACTGTTTAAAAATAAGACACAGTTCATTTCAGAGAGAGAGGGGGAAACCTTCCCTCCCAGAGGACTCCGAGTCTTTGTAATTCTCTTCCACTGCATTCAGGACACAGCAATATTTTAAAGCAGAGCGAGAGAGATTCTTGCTGACCAATCGGATGGAAGGTTATCGAATGTAGAATGATACATTCCCCACAGTGAGGAAGCAGGCCATTCGGCCCATCGAGACGACACCGCCCCACTGGAGAACATCCCACCCAGACCTAGCCCCTACCCTTTCCGTGTAACTCTGCAATTCCCCATGGAACCCACTCTAACCTGCACATCCCTGGGCACTTTGGGACAATTTCCCATGGCCAATCCACCCTAACCTGCACATCCCTGGACACTATGGGACAATTTCCCACGGCCAATCCACCCTAACCTGCACATCCCTGGACACTATGGGACAATTTCCCACGGCCAATCCACCCTAACCTGCACATCCCTGGACACTATGGGACAATTTCCCACGGCCAATCCACCCTAACCTGCACATCCCTGGGCACTATGGGACAATTTCCCACGGCCAATCCACCCTAACCTGCACATCCCTGGGCACTATGGGACAATTTCCCACGGCCAACCCACCCTAACCTGCACATCCCTGGGCACTATGGGACAATTTCCCACGGCCAATCCACCCTAACCTGCACATCCCTGAGCACTATGGGACAATTTCCCACGGCCAATCCACCCTAACCTGTACATCCCTGGGCACTATGGGACAATTTCCCACGGCCAACCCACCCTAACCTGCACATCCCTGGACACTATGGGACAATTTCCCACGGCCAATCCACCCTAACCTGCACATCCCTGGGCACTATGGGACAATTTCCCACGGCCAATCCACCCTAACCTGCACATCCCTGGACACTATGGGACAATTTCCCATGGCCAATCCACCCTAATGTGCACATCCCTGGGCACTATGGGACAATTTCCCACGGCCAATCCACCCTAACCTGCACATCCCTGGACACTATGGGACAATTTCCCACGGCCAATCCACCCTAACCTGCACATCCCTGGACACTATGGGACAATTTCCCATGGCCAATCCACCCTAATGTGCACATCCCTGGGCACTATGGGACAATTTCCCACGGCCAATCCACCCTAACCTGTACATCTTTGGGAGGAAACCCACGCAGACACGGGGGGAGCACGTGCAAACTCCTCACAGACAATCGCTCGAGGGTACGATCGAACCTGGGTCCATGGCACCGTGGTGCAGCAGCGCTAACCACTGAGGCTCCCACAGTAGTTTATGTTAAACTCCGATCAGACATTGAAGAGGGCAGCAGTGTCAAAAGGCTGACTGTCCCACTCTTGTCCGTCACCTGTCTGTTTATACTCTTGGTGAAAGACGCAGATATTTGGACAGTTGCGGGATGACAGGTCAGACAGGCAAAGTGCCCGAAACGTCGATTTTCCTGCTCCTCGGACGCTGCCTGACCGTCTGTGCTTTTCCAGCACGACTCTAGAGTCTAATCTCCAGCATCTGCAGTACCAATTCTGCCTTTTCTGTGCAGAAGGATGTGGGAGATATAGAATGTAGGGAAATAGATAGTGACACCTTGAAAAGTGTCCATATTACAGAGGAGGATGTGCTGGATGTCTTGAAATGCATAAAAATGGATAAATCCCCAGGACCTGATCAGGTGTATCCTGGAACTCTTAAGGGAAGCTAGAGAAGTGATTGCTGAGTCCCTTGTGAGTATATTGTATCATAATCACTGGTGAGGTGTCAGAAGACAGGAGGTTGGCTACTGTGGAGAACTGTTTAAGAAGGGAAGTAAGGACAAGCCAGGGAACTATAGACCGGTGAGCCTGACCTCGGTGGTGGGCAAGTTATTGGAGGGAATCCTGAGGGACAGAATGTACATGTATTTGGAAAGGCAAGGACTGATTCAGGATAGTCAACATGGCTTTGTGCGTGGGAAATCATGTCTCACAAACTTGATTGAGTTTGTTGAGGAAGTAACAAAGAGGATTGATGAGGGCAGAGCAGGAGATGTGATCTATATGAACTTCAGTAAGGTGTTAAACAAAGGTTCCCCATGGGAGACTGATTAGCAAGGTTAGATCTCATGGAATACAGGGAGAACTAGCCATTTGGATACAGAACTGACTCAAAGGTAGAAGACAGAGGGTGGTGGTGGAGGGTTGTTTTTCAGACTGGAGGCCTGTGACCAGTGGAGTGCCACAAGGATCGGTGCTGGGTCCACTACTTTTCATAATTTTTTCAAATGATTTGGATGTGAATACAGGAGGTATAATTAATAAGTTTGTAGATGATACCAAAAAAAAATTGGACAGTGAAGAAGGTTACCTCAGATTATAACAGGATCTGGACCAGATGGGCCAATGGGCTGAGAAGTGGCAGATGGAGTTTAATTCAGATAAATGCGAGGTGCTGCATTTTGGGAAAGCCAATCTTAGCAGGATTTATACACTTAATGGTAAGGTCCTAGGGAGTGTTGCCGAACAAAGAGACCTTGGAGTGCAGGTTCATAAGCTCCTTGACAGTGGAGTCACAGGTAGATAGGATAGTGAAGAAGCTGAGAGAAACGCACGAGAATTCCTAGAAGCACGGCATTCCAACTGGAACTCTTATCAACAAAAACATTGACTTGGATCCCATTTACCACCCCCTGAGAAAAAGAACAGGAAATGACATCACCACAGGAAATGATATCACCAACGCACGAAAACTTAAACATATAAATAGAAAGCGGGCTACACCACCAGAGCTTCATCCAGAGGCTCACTGAAGATGTTAGGTAAAAACAAGGGCTGCAGATGCTGGAAACCAGAGTCTAGATTAGAGTGATGCTGGAAAAGCACAGCAGGTCAGGCAGCATCCGAGGAGCAGGAGAATCGACGTTTCGGGCAAAAGCCCTTCATCAGGAATACAGGCAGCCTGAAAGGGTGGAAAGATAAATCACTCCACCCTGCTGGTACTCTGCTTCTATTCCTGATGAAGGGCTTTTGCCCGAAATGTCGATTTTCCTGCTCCTCGGATGCTGCCTGACCTGCTGTGCTTTTCCAGCACCACTCTAATCTAGAACCCACTCACTGAAGATGTTACCCAGTATGGTGACGAAATGTCTGAAAACGAAGCTTCCAGCTCAGCGAGCAACATCCAACACTTTCCGAATATTGCGTGCAATTCTGGTCTCCTTCCTATCGGAAAGATGTTGTGAAACTTGAAAGGGTTCAGAAAAGATTTACAAGGATGTTGCCAGGGTTGGAGGGTCTGAGCTACAGGGAGAGGCTGAACAGGCTGGGGCTGTTTTCCCTGGAGCGTCGGAGGCTGAGGGGTGACCTTATAGAGGTTTATTAAATTATGAAGGGCATGGATAGGGTAAATAGACAAGGTCTTTTCCCTGAGGTGGGGGAGTCCAAAACTAGAGGGGCATAGGTTTAGGGTGAGAGGGGCAAGGTTTAAAAGGGACTTAAGGGCAACCTTTTCACACAGAGGGTGGTACGTGTATGGAATGGGCTGCCAGAGGAAGTGGTGGAGGCTGGTACAATGACATTTAAAAGGCAACTGGATGGGTATATGAATAGGAAGGGTTTGGAGGGATATGGGCCAAGTGCTGGCAAATGGGACGAGATTAACTTGGGATATCTGGTCAGCACGGACAGGTTGGACCGAAGGATCTGTTTCCGTGCTGCACATCTCAATGACTCTATTCAGGTCTAAGATGAGGAGACAGAGGGAGAGAATTTCCTCTGGTGAATCCAGAACATGTTAATAATAGAGTGCATGGGGGAAACATGGTAAAAAAAAATGAACAGCAAATCACCGCTCGCCAAAACACAGCTTGTTTCTCCTTCTGTATAATTTTATTCCTGGATAAATCACATTTGCAATTCTTAGCCTGAAACAATGGGGTGTTACACTTCCTGCAGTTGGAGAGCTGCATTAGCACGACAAGAGAGAGACAACTGCTTGTGATCTTTCCTGAAATGCGATAAAGGCACGACCAAAGTCAGAGAAGAAAAGAAATGCTCTTAAATGAGGAAGGTGGAGTTCTCTGTAAATGATTCCCTGATCAGCGCTGACTGAGGTCGACAGTTCCTCGATTCACCCCCACGTCCGTGCACAACAAAGTATGTAAGTCTTTCAGCTAACGCAGCAGCCCCAGGGATACAGTTGTCGAAAGCCTGCAGGAGTGGTTGGCCAGGCCGCATCAGGTTCTCCCTCAGGGACGGGTCACAGCTTCCTGTAGGCGCCGACGGTGGTGTCAAAGAGCTTGGCATTGTAGAACTGACCCTGCTTGTCCAGGAGGTAGTAGAAGCGGTGACCCTGGATCCTGAGGGGGACCACAGAGGGCACCTGGCTGTGGTGAGCCATGCATGACACCCGGCACAGGGGCACCGTGAAGGAGCTGGTGCCTCCGAAAGGCAGGTAGCTGGCGATGGTGACCTGCTGACCACCTCGATGGAGCACCACGCGAGAGACTGAGCGGCAGGCAAACAGGTAGCCAGCGACCAGGATCAGGGAGCCTGGAGGGACACAGCAGACCAGGAGATGGTTAGCACGTCTCTAACTGGTGGGAAGGCAACTGCTTGGCAATTAGACATCAGCCATTCCTATTCTCAACAGGGCTAGTAATCCCAAGGTCCCAGCTCACGTTCTTGGGAATAGGGGGGGAGGAGGGGGGAGAGGGGCGGATTTGTAGGTTAGGGTGGATTGGCCATGGGAAATTGTCCCATAGTGCCCAGGGATGTGCAGGTTAGGGTGGATTGGCCATGGGAAATTGTCCCATAGTGCCCAGGGATGTGCAGGTTAGGGTGGATTGGCCGTGGGAAATTGTCCCATAGTGCCCAGGGATGTGCAGGTTAGGGTGGATTGGCCGTGGGAAATTGTCCCATAGTGCCCAGGGATGTGCAGGTTAGGGTGGATTGGCCGTGGGAAATTGTCCCATAGTGCCCAGGGATGTGCAGGTTAGGGTGGATTGGCCATGGAAATTGTCCCATAGTGCCCAGGGATGTGCAGGTTAGGGTGGATTGGCCATGGGGAATTGTCCCATAGTGCCCAGGGATGTGCAGGTTAGGGTGGATTGGCCGTGGGAAATTGTCCCATAGTGCCCAGGGATGTGCAGGTTAGGGTGGATTGGCCGTGGGAAATTGTCCCATAGTGCCCAGAGATGTGCAGGTTAGGGTGGATTGGCCGTGGGGAATTGTCTCATAGTGCCCAGGGATGTGCAGGTTAGGGTGGATTGGCCGTGGGAAATTGTCCCATAGTGCCCAGGGATGTGCAGGTTAGGGTGGATTGGCCGTGGGAAATTGTCCCATAGTGCCCAGAGATGTGCAGGTTAGGGTGGATTGGCCGTGGGGAATTGTCTCATAGTGCCCAGGGATGTGCAGGTTAGGGTGGATTGGCCGTGGGAAATTGTCCCATAGTGTCCAGGGATGTGCAGATTAGGTGTTTTAGTCAGGTGTAAATATAGGGTCGGGGAATGGGTCTGGGTGGGTTACTCCTAAGGGTCTGTGTGGACCTGTTGGGATTCTGTTCTATTGTGAACACGGGTCTCTCCCCCACAGGGCGCGGAATCTGAAGTCGCCGAATACGTCCGGCATTAGTTCAGCGAGTAGTCAGTGAAAGTGACCTGGAAGCAAATTGTTGATTGGTCTTTAAAATCCATCTGGGTCACTAACGTCCTGGAGGGAAAGCCCTTATCCGGCCTATACATGACCCCAGACCCCACAGCCATGTGAAAACCAGCAAAGGGTGGAGTGAGCCTTCAAATCCTTTATCCCCCCCCCCTCCCCACCCCGTTCAGTGAATCACAGCTGATGTGGATGGGATTTTAGCTCCTTCTTCTGCCTGCCTCTCCCCTCACACACCAAACCAACCAACCACCCTCCCCCCCCCCCCAATAATTCCTGACTCCCTTGCATGACAAGGCTGTCACGTAAAGCAGCCTGGATGGGAGTGGCCAGCTCTCCCAGATCAGGATTCCTGGGTTTTGGTGTTCTCAGGAATTAGTCTCTGAAGAGCTGGAAGCTTAATGTCTCCTGTCTACCACCCTCTCGGAATCTTCATGGTGTGAGGGGTAGATTCTTTACTCAGCGAGTCGTGAGTTCATGGAATGCCCTGCCAGTAGCAGTGGTGGACTCACCCTCTTTATGGGCATTTCAACGGGCACTGGATAGACATATGGAGGATAGTGGGCTAGTGTAGGTTAGGTGGGCTTGGATCGGCGCAACATCGAGGACCAAAGGGCCTGTACTGTGCTGTATTGTTCTACGTTCTCTTCATCCTCCTGGATTGAACGTGAGAGAATCTGTGTCTGAATTGTTCTTTGCCAAGGGGTGTGTAAATGGGATGTTGCTATATTCGAACAATTCACTTGTAATAGTTGCTGCATCTATTATTCAGTTAGGGTTTTCCGATAGAGTCAGAGAGCCATCCCAGGAACAAGTGACGACTCTTCACTGCGCTCCCTCTCTAGGACAATCAGGTCTGCCCTGAGTTCCGGAGACCCCGACCTGTCACACAGCGCTCCACGTGAAGTCTAACCAAGCTCCTAACCAAGTTAGAAGGAACTAGGAGAGAGTGGGGACTGCAGGTGCTGGAGATCCGAGTCGAGGCGCTGGAAAAGCACAGCCCGGTCAGGCAGGCATCCGAGGAGCAGGAGAATCGATGATGGGCTTATGCCCAAAACATTGACTCTCCTGCTCCTCGGATGCTGCCGGTCCGGCTGTGCTTTTCCAGCACCACACTCTCGACCACTATCCAATTGAAGCAAGGAATCAGTATTCCTGATCTCAAATCCTCCCGCATTAAAGACTGCACCCCCAAGTTAGTCGTCTGTGGCAGTGAGGATGAATCAAGGATAGTTTGTTGCTTTCCTGGTTTAAGGACATCCAGGATTAAGGATGTTTCAAAACAGTTATGGAAAAGGAATCACCTTCCACAAAAGGTAAAGTTTTCAAATGAAGTCAGGCAAATTTTAACAGAACCTTCGAAAGGTGATTGGTGTGGACTGTTCCCAGGTAAAGGGACGTCTGATAAGTGGGAGGCCTTCAAAAACGTGATAACGAGAGTTCAGAGGCAGTATGTTCCTGTTAGAGAGAAAGGTAAAACTGATAGGATTAGGAAACAATGGATGGATAAAGGTATTGAGGTTCTAGTCAAGAGTAAAAAAGAATCTCATATTAGATACAAACAACTGGGTTCAAATGAATCTCTTGAACAGTATAAAGAGTTTAGTGGCATTCTTAAGAGGGAGGTCAGGAGGGTGAAGAGGGGGGATATGAAAGCCTTGGCAGATATGGTGAAGGATAATCCAAAGACATGCTACATTAAGCACAAGACAGCAACAAGAAAGAGAGTAGGACCTCTTAAGGATCAACAAGGTCATTTATGTTTTGAACCTCATGAGATGTGAGATACTAAATGAATATTTCGCACCAGCATTTACTATGGAGACAGAAATGGAGGCTAGAGAATGCAGGGAAATAAACACTGATGTTCACATTACCGAACAGAAGTGCTGGAGATCTAAGACATTGTAATGGTGGATAAATCTCCAGGACCAGATCGAGGGTATCCCAGGACATTGTGGGCAGTTAGGGAGGAAATATTTGTACCATCTGTAACTATGGGTGAGGTGCCAGATGAGTAGAGGTTGGATACAGGGTGGATCCAGACCCTTGGCTCGGCAAATCCACACTGACCCTCCGAACAGTAACCCACCCAGACCCATTCCCCTCCCCGATTACTCTACACTTACCCCTAATTGTAATGCACCTAACCAACACATCCCTGAACACCATGGGGCAATTTATCATGGTCATCCACCCTAACCTGCACATCTTTGGACTGTGGGAGGAAACCGGAGCACCCGGAGGAAACCCACACAGACACGGGGAGAATGTACAAACTCCACACAGTCAGTCGCCTGAGGGGGGAATTGAACCTGGGTCCCTGGCGCTGTGAGGCAGCAGTGCTAACCACTGTGCCACCAGTGCTGCCCTGGCATAATGCTATGCCTTTATTTCAGAAAGGCTATAAGGAAAAACCTGGGACCAACATACCTGTGAGTCTGACTTCAGTGGTAGGTAGGTTGTTGGAGGGGATACTGAAAAATAGGTTTGCTATGCATTTGGAGAGCCAAGGAATGGCTAGGGATAGTTTTGTGTGAGGGAAATTATGTCTCACAAACTTGCTTGAGTTTTTTGAAGAAGTAACCAAGAGGATAGACCAGGGCAGAGCAGTAGACATTGTTTAGTAAAGCCTTTCATTCAGTTCCACATGATAAACTAATGTGTAACGTTAGCTCATATGGGATTCACTTGCCAATTTGACACACAATTGGCTTATTGACCGGAGACAGAGGTTGGCGGGTGGAGGGTTGTTTATCGGACTGGAGGCCTGTCACCATAGCGATCGGTGCTGGGGCCACTGTTTGTGATTTACATAAATGACTTAAATAAGAATCTAAAAGGCACGGTCAGAAAGTTTGACATCAAAGTTGGTGGGAGAGTGGACTGTGAGAAAGGTTATCTAAGATTACAAAGAGATCTTGATCAGTTGGGTTAATGGGCCGAGGAGTGGCAGATGGAGTTTAATTTGGATAAACACAAAGTTTTACATTTTTGGTAAAACAAACAGGGACAGGATTGATACAATTAACAGTCAGGCCCTGAGTGGTGGTGTAGAACAGAGGCACCTAGGGGGTACTGGTACATAATCCTTTGAAGTTTGTGTCACAGGGGGACGGGGGTTAATGAGGCGTTTAGCACTCTTGCCTTCATTGCTCAGACCTTTGAGTACAGGGAGTTGAGGAACGTCATGTTGGGGTTGTACAGGACATTGGTGAGGCCTCGTCTGGAATACCGTGTCCAGTTCCGGTCTCCCTGTTACAGGAAGGATATTATTAAACTGGAGAGGGGGGGTCAGGAGAGATTTACCAGGATGTTGCCAGGTAGCAAAGACCAGATCAAATGTAGGAGGGTATCTGCACCCATGCTACAATAGATGAAAGCTGTACCTTCTAAGCAATCAAGGGACAAACATGTTTTTTAAAAAAAGGAAATATTAAAAAGATAAAAGTATTCACACTAATTGTCAAAGATTATATATAATCCAATACAATATTACCTGAAAATGATTTCAAAACTGTTTCATCTATGTAAAATGACTGTGTACTGAATATTTTTAAAAAAGGGGCAATTATAGTATGGATAGGATAAACAGACAAAGTCTTTTCCCTGGGGTGGGGGAGTCCAGAACTAGAGGGGCGTAGGTTTAGGGTGAGAGGGGAAAGATATAAAAGAGACCCAAGGGGCAACATTTTCACCCAGAGGGTGGTGCGTGTATGGAATGAGGTGCCAGAGGATGTGGTGGAGGCTGGTACAATGACAACATTTAAGAGGCATCTGGATGGGTATATGAATAGGAAGGGTTTGGAGGGATATGGGCCGGGTGCTGGCAGGTGGGACTAGAGATTGGGTTGGGATATCTGGTCGGCACGGACGGGTTGGACCGAAGGGTCTGTTTCCATGCTGTCCATCTCTCTGACTCTATGGAAGGTTTGAGTTATAGGGAGGGTCTTGATCAGTTGGGAGATTTTTCACTGGGCGTGGAGGAGGTTACTATTAAAGGCATGGAAAGGGTGAATGGTAGGTGTCTGTTCCCTCGAATGGGGGATTTCAAGACTAGGGGGCACACTTTTAAGGTGATTTAACAAAGACATGAGGGGCAAATCTTTTCCACAGAGGGTGGTTCGTGTGTGGAATGAACTTCCTGAGGGAGTGATGGATGTGGGTACAGTTAACTCATCTAGACTGGAAACGTTAGCTTGCTCTCTCTCTCTGTGGGTGCTGCCTGACCCACTGTGATCTCCAGCTGGTTGATCTCGGTGCAGATACCAGCAGCTACAGTAACTGGCTCCTGCGTTTAAAAGACATTTGGATAAGTACGTGAACGAGAACTGTTTGGAAGGTTATGAGCCACGTGCAGGCAGTGGGACTAGTTCAGGGTTTGGGATTACGGTCGGCACGGACTGAGGGTTATGTTTCCATGCTGTACGGCTCTACGACTCTATTAGGAGAGAGTGAGGACTGCAGATGCTGGACAGTCAGAGTTGGTACTGGATTAGTGGTGCTGGAAGAGCACAGCAGGTCAGGCAGTATCCGAGGGGCAGGAGAGTCGATGTTTCAGGCGCAAACCCTTCATCGGGACGTTGTTGGCAAGGACACCCAGCTCCCCCTCCATTTTCCAATCTCTTACCATTTCGGAAATACTGCCCACATCCTGCCAAAACGGATAACCTCACGGTTTTCCATACTATAGCCCACACACCACGTTCGTGCCCATTCCAATGTCACACCTGCTCACGAAGCCTGTCATAGACAGTGTGGAGACAGGCCCTTCGGCCCGACAAGTCCACACCGACCCTCTGAAGAGTAACCCATTCCCCTACCCTACTAATCAACATTTACCCCTGACTAATGCACCTAATCCTTCACATCCCTGAATGGTACGTCCTTATATTCCCTCTACACCTGACTAGGTAGAGGACAGGTTTGGCGTGACACACCCTTGAACTCTGACCCTTTTGGGGGTTACCGGGGTTGCCTGGCACGATCCCATCCTCCGGAGTTGTGTCACACACATCCCAGGAAACCGGTCAGAAGGTAACTCTTACCGACCGTCAGGCAGGAAGCTGTGAAGCCAAGTCTCCAGGCGTCTGAGCCCAGGTTCAGGGCTCTCCCCCCGATGGTGGGCAGGCCGCTCACTCGCTCCCCCTCCAGCACCGTCTCCCGGTGACCCGTGTCTTTGAGGGAGGTGAAGGCAAAGTGGGCCAGGTAGCCCCAGAACAGGAACTGAGCCAGGCAGAAGACACCCAGCATGCGGAAGAAGCGCCCTCTCTCGTGACGGAACAGCAGCATGTCCTGGGCCGGGGGTCCGCACGTCGGCCTGGTGCCCACCAACGCCCAGGTGGGTAACCGTCGCCCAACGAGGGGCCAAGCAGCGGCCATACCCCACCAGGGGGCCTGGCACCCCAACACCATCCCCCACGCCCCTCCAGCCAACCCCCTCGTTGACCCCGGTCTCCCCCACCCCCGTCCCACAAACCCTGGGCTGTTCTCCCCCATCCCCAGCCTGACTGTTCTCACCCACAGGCTATTTGCCCCTATCTCTGGGGGGGTTGTCCCTCCCACTGAGTTTTTTGCCCCTCTCTCTGGGTGAGGTACATTTATCGTTGGGATTTCTAGCCCCATCCCTCGTTCTTTCGCCCCTATCCCTTGGGTTTTGGCTCCTGTTCCTGGGCTTGTTGCCCATATTCCCAGATATTTTACCCATATTCCCTGCCCATTTACCCCTATTCCCTGCCCATTTACCCCTATTCCCTGCCCATTTACCCCTACTCCCTGCCCATTTACCCCTATTCCCTGCCCATTTACCCCTATTCCCTGCCCATTTACCCCTACTCCCTGCCCATTTACCCCTATTCCCTGCCTATTTACCCCTATTCCCTGCCCATTTACCCATATTCCC
Organism: Chiloscyllium punctatum; assembly: GCF_047496795.1. Taxonomy (NCBI): domain Eukaryota; kingdom Metazoa; phylum Chordata; class Chondrichthyes; order Orectolobiformes; family Hemiscylliidae; genus Chiloscyllium; species Chiloscyllium punctatum. The sequence continues at coordinate 32,697 of NW_027310427.1, forward strand.
TGCCCATTTACCCCTATTCCCTGCCCATTTACCCCTATTCCCTGCCCATTTACCCCTATTCCCTGCCTATTTACCCCTATTCCCTGCCCATTTACCCCTACTCCCTGCCCATTTACCCCTATTCCCTGCCTATTTACCCCCAGCCCCCTGTATCCCCTGTTGGATACACTGTATCCCCGGCCTTGGATACATTGTGCCGCTGAGCCGAGCCGTTTCCGGGTTCCTCCCCCGGCTTCCCAGCTCCTGGAGCCGGCTCTGAGAGCGCAGGCAGACGGCCCCGGGTTGGTGCAGCAGCGGCTGCGGCTCAGGGGGAGGCTGTGGGCGGCTCTGGGCAGCAGCAACATCGGGGCCTGGAGCTGGGACTGAGACTGGGTCCCACAGAGAGAGAGAGAGAGAGAGAGGGACAGAGGGAGAGAGAGAGAGAGGGACAGAGGGAGAGAGAGAGAGAGGGGGGGAGAGGGGGAGGGAGAGGGGGAGAGGGGAGGGAGAGAGGGAGAGAGCGAGAGGGGGAGGGAGAGGGACAGACAGAGGGAGAGGGAGGGAGACACAGACAGAGGGAGAGAGAGAGGGGAGAGAGAGGAGGAGGGAGGGAGAAAGAGGGGGAGGGAGAGAGAGGGGGAGAGGGAGGGAGAAAGAGGGGGGGGGAGGGAGGGAGAGAGATGGGGAGGGAGGGAGAAAGAGGGAGAGATGGGGAGGGAGGGAGAGAGGGGAGAGGGAGAGAGAGAGGGGGGAGGGAGAGAGAGAGGGAGCTGGACAAACCAACAACAACCCTGCCCTGGGGGGGAATAACTCACCCGGGGGTGGGGGCAAATAACCCAGAGATAGGGGCAACTCACCCAGGGATAGAGGGTAAATCACTCAGAGGGGTAAATCACCTGGAGATAGGGGATAAATCATCCAAGGGATAGGGGATAAATCACCCAGGAATGGGGAATAAATCACCCAGGAATGGGGAATAAATCACCCAGGGATAGGGAATAAATCACCCAGGGGATGGGGATAAATCACCCAGGGGATAGGGGATAAATCACCCAGGGGATAGGGGATAAATCACCCAGGGGATAGGGGGTAAATCACCCAGGGGATAGGGGGTAAATCACCCAGGGATAGGGGATAAATCACCCAGGGGATAGGGGATAAATCACCCAGGGAATGGGGGGATAAATCACCCAGGGATAGGGGATAAATCACCCAGGGATAGGGGATAAATCACCCAGGGATGGGGGATAAATCACCCAGGGATGGGGGATAAATCACCCAGGGATGGGGGATAAATCACCCAGGGATAGGGGATAAATCACCCAGGGATGGGGGATAAATCACCCAGGGGATAGGGGATACATCACCCAGGGATAGGGGATAAATCACCCAGGGATAGGGGATAAATCACCCAGGGGATAGGGGATAAATCACCCAGGGGATAGGGGATAAATCACCCAGGGGACAGGGGATAAATCACCCAGGGAATAGGAGATAAATCACCCAGGGAATAGGGGATAAATCACCCAGGGATAGGGGATAAATCACCCAGGGGATAGGGGATAAATCACCCAGGGATGGGGGATAAATCACCCAGGGATGGGGGATAAATCACCCAGGGGATAGGGGATAAATCACCCAGAGATGGGGGATAAATCACCCAGGGGATAGGGGATAAATCACCCAGGGGATAGGGGATAAATCACCCAGGGATAGGGGATAAATCACCCAGGGATAGGGGATAAATCACCCAGGGATGGGGAATAAATCACCCAGGGATAGGGAATAAATCACCCAGGGGATAGGGGATAAATCACCCAGAGATGGGGGATAAATCACCCAGGGGATAGGGGATAAATCACCCAGGGGATAGGGGATAAATCACCCAGGGATAGGGGATAAATCACCCAGGGATGGGGGATAAATCACCCAGGGGATAGGGAATAAATCACCCAGGGGATAGGGATAAATCACCCAGGGGATAGGGGATAAATCACCCAGGGATAGGGGATAAATCACCCAGGGATAGGGGATAAATCACCCAGGGATAGGGGATAAATCACCCAGGGGATAGGGAATAAATCACCCAGGGGATAGGGGATAAATCACCCAGGGGATAGGGGATAAATCACCCAGGGATGGGGAATAAATCACCCAGGGATAGGGAATAAATCACCCAGGGATAGGGGATAAATCACCCAGGGGATAGGGGATGAATCACCCAGGGATAGGGGATGAATCACCCAGGGGATAGGGGATAAATCACCCAGGGATAGGGGATAAATCACCCAGGGATAGGGGATAAATCACCCAGGGGATAGGGGGTAAATCACCCAGGGGATAGGGGGTAAATCACCCAGGGTTAGGGGATAAATCACCCAGGGATAGGGGATAAATCACCCAGGGATAGGGGATAAATCACCCAGGGGATAGGGGATAAATCACCCAGGGGATAGGGAATAAATCACCCAGGGATAGGGATAAATCACCCAGGGATAGGGGATAAATCACCCAGGGATAGGGGATAAATCACCCAGGGGATAGGGGATAAATCACCCTGGGATAGGGGATAAATCACCCAGGGGATAGGGGATAAATCACCCAGGGGATAGGGGATAAATCACCCAGGGGATAGGGGATAAATCACCCAGGGATAGGGGATAAATCACCCAGGGATAGGGGATAAATCACCCAGGGATAGGGGATAAATCACCCAGGGGATAGGGGATAAATCACCCAGGGATAGGGGATAAATCACCCAGGGATAGGGGATGAATCACCCAGGGATAGGGGATAAATCACCCAGGGATGGGGGATAAATCACCCAGGTATAGGGGATAAATCACCCAGGGATGGGGGATAAATCACCCAGGGGACAGGGGATAAATCACCCAGGGATAGGGGATAAATCACCCAGGGGATAGGGGATGAATCACCCAGGGATAGGGGATAAATCACCCAGGGATAAGGGATAAATCACCCAGGGATAGGGGATAAATCACCCAGGGATAGGGGATAAATCACCGAGGGGATAGGGGATAAATCACCCAGGGATAGGGGGTAAATCACCCAGGGATAGGGGATAAATCACCCAGGGATAGGGGATAAATCACCCAGGGGATAGGGGATAAATCACCCAGGGATAGGGGATAAATCACCCAGGGATGGGGGATAAATCACCCAGGGATAGGGGATAAATCACCCAGGGATAGGGGATAAATCACCCAGGGATAGGGGATAAATCACCCAGGGATAGGGGATAAATCACCCAGGGATGGGGGATAAATCACCCAGGGATAGGGGATAAATCACCCAGGGATAGGGAATAAATCACCCAGGGGATAGGGGGTAAATCACCCAGGGATAGGGGATAAATCACCCAGGGATAGGGAATAAATCACCCAGGGGATAGGGAATAATTCACCCAGGGGATAGGGAATAATTCACCCAGGGATAGGGAATAAATCACCCAGGGGATAGGGAATAATTCACCCAGGGGATAGGGAATAATTCACCCAGGGATAGGGAATAAATCACCCAGGGATAGGGGATAAATCACCCAGGGATAGGGGATAAATCACCCAGGGGATAGGGGGTAAATCACCCAGGGATAGGGGATAAATCACCCAGGGATAGGGGATAAATCACCCAGGGATAGGGGATAAATCACCCAGGGGATAGGGGATAAATCACCTGGGGGATAGGGGATAAATCACCCAGGGGATAGGGGGTAAATCACACAGGGATAGGGGATAAATCACCCAGGGAGAGGGGATAAATCACCCAGGGGATAGGGGATAAATCACCCAGGGATAGGGGATAAATCACCCAGGGGATAGGGGTAAATCACCCAGGGGATAGGGGGTAAATCACCCAGGGGATAGGGGGTAAATCACCCAGGGATAGGGGATAAATCACCCAGGGATAAGGAATAAATCACCCAGGGATAGGGAATAAATCACCCAGGGGATAGGGGGTAAATCACCCAGGGGATAGGGGATAAATCACCCAGGGGATAGGGGTAAATCACCCAGGGACAGGGGATAAATCACCCAGGGGATAGGGGGTAAATCACCCAGGGGATAGGGGGTAAATCACCCAGGGGATAGGGGGTAAATCACCCAGGGACAGGGGATAAATCACCCAGGGGATAGGGGGTAAATCACCCAGGGATAGGGGATAAATCACCCAGGGGATAGGGGATAAATCACCCAGGGGATAGGGGATAAATCACCCAGGGGATAGGGGGTAAATTACCCAGGGGATAGGGGATAAATCACCCAGGGGATAGGGGATAAATCACCCAGGGGATAGGGGATAAATCACCCAGGGATGGGGAATAATTCACCCAGGGGACAGGGGATAAATCACCCAGGGGATAGGGGATAAATCACCCCGGGGATAAGGGGTAAATCACGCAGGGGATAGGGGGTAAATCACCCAGGGAGAGGGGATAAATCACCCAGGGATAGGGGATAAATCACCCGGGGGTAGGGGATAAATCACCCAGGGATAGGGGATAAATCACCCAGGGATAGGGGATAAATCACCCGGGGGTAGGGGATAAATCACCCAGGGATAGGGGATAAATCACCCAGGGATGGGGGATAAATCACCCAGGGATGGGGGATAAATCACCCAGGGATAGGGGATAAATCACCGAGGGGATAGGGGATAAATCACCCAGGGATAGGGGATAAATCACCCAGGGGATAGGGGATAAATCACCCAGGGATAGGGGATAAATCACCCAGGGGATAGGGGATAAATCACCCAGGGGATAGGGGATAAATCACCCAGGGATAGGGGATAAATCACCCAGGGATAGGGGATAAATCACCCAGGGATAGGGGATAAATCACCCAGGGATAGGGGATAAATCACCCAGGGGATAGGGGATAAATCACCCAGGGATAGGGGATAAATCACCCAGGGGATAGGGGTTAAATCACCCAGGGATAGGGGATAAATCACCCAGGGATAGGGGGTAAATCACCCGGGGATAGGGGGTAAATCACCCGGGGATAGGGGATAAATCACCCAGGGATGGGGAATAATTTACCCAGGGGATAGGGGATAAATCACCCAGGGATAGGGGATAAATCACCCAGGGGATGGGGGATAAATCACCCAGGGATAGGGGATAAATCACCCAGGGATAGGGAATAAATCACCCAGGGATAGGGGATAAATCACCCAGGGGATAGGGGGTAAATCACCCAGGGATAGGGGATAAATCACCCAGGGGATAGGGGGTAAATTACCCAGGGGATAGGGGATAAATCACCCAGGGGATAGGGGATAAATCACCCAGGGGATAGGGGATAAATCACCCAGGGGATAGGGGATAAATCACCCAGGGATGGGGAATAATTCACCCAGGGGACAGGGGATAAATCACCCAGGGGATAGGGGATAAATCACCCCGGGGATAAGGGGTAAATCACCCAGGGGATAGGGGGTAAATCACCCAGGGAGAGGGGATAAATCACCCAGGGATAGGGGATAAATCACCCAGGGGATAGGGGATAAATCACCCAGGGATAGGGGATAAATCACCCAGGGGATAGGGGATAAATCACCCAGGGGATAGGGGTTAAATCACCCAGGGATAGGGGATAAATCACCCAGGGATAGGGGGTAAATCACCCGGGGATAGGGGGTAAATCACCCGGGGATAGGGGATAAATCACCCAGGGATGGGGAATAATTCACCCAGGGGATAGGGGATAAATCACCCAGGGATAGGGGATAAATCACCCAGGGGATGGGGGATAAATCACCCAGGGATAGGGGATAAATCACCCAGGGATAGGGAATAAATCACCCAGGGATAGGGGATAAATCACCCAGGGGATAGGGGGTAAATCACCCAGGGATAGGGGATAAATCACCCAGGGATAGGGGATAAATCACCCAGGGATAGGGGATAAATCACCCAGGGATGGGGAATAATTCACCCAGGGGATAGGGAATAAATCACCCAGGGATAGGGGATAAATCACCCAGGGGATAGGGGATAAATCACCCAGGGGTTAGGGGATAAATCACCCAGGGGATAGGGGATAAATCACCCAGGGATAGGGGATAAATCACCCAGGGGATAGGGGATAAATCACCCCGGGGATAGGGGATAAATCACCCAGGGATAGGGGATAAATCACCCAGGGTTAGGGGATAAATCACCCAGGGGATAGGGGATAAATCACCCAGGGATAGGGGATAAATCACCCAGGGATAGGGGATAAATCACCCAGGGGGTAGGGGATAAATCACCCAGGGATAGGGGATAAATCACCCAGGGATAGGGGATAAATCACCCAGGAATGGGGAATAAATCACCCAGGGATAGGGGATAAATCACCCAGGGATAGGGGATAAATCACCCAGGGGATAGGGGATAAATCACCCAGGGATAGGGGATAAATCACCGAGGGGATAGGGGATAAATCACCCAGGGGATAGGGGATAAATCACCCAGGGATAGGGGATAAATCACCCAGGGATAGGGAATAAATCACCCAGGGATAGGGGATAAATCACCCAGGGGATAGGGGATAAATCACCCAGGGATAGGGGATAAATCACCCAGGAGGAGTGAATAAATCACCCAGGAATGGGGAATAAATCACCCAGGGATGGGGGATAAATCACCCAGGGGATAGGGCGTAAATCACCCAGGGATAGGGGATAAATCACCCAGGAGGAGTGAATAAATCACCCAGGAATGGGGAATAAATCACCCAGGAGGAGTGAATAAATCACCCAGGAATGGGGAATAAATCACCCAGAGACAGGGAATAAATCACCCAGGGATAGGGGATAAATCACCCAGGGATAGGGGATAAATCACCCAGGGGATAGGGGATAAATCACCCAGGGATAGGGGATAAATCACCCAGGGGATAGGGGATAAATCACCCAGGGAATAGGGGATAAATCACCCAGGGATAGGGGATAAATCACCCAGGGATAGGGGGTAAATCACCCAGGGATAAGGGATAAATCACCCAGGGATAGGGGGTAAATCACCCAGGGGATAGGGGATAAATCACCCAGGGATAGGGGATAAATCACCCAGGGATAGGGGATAAATCACCCAGGGATAGGGGATAAATCACACAGGGATAGGGGATAAATCACCCAGGGGATAGGGGATAAATCCCCCAGGGGATAGGGGATAAATCACCCAGGGATAGGGGATAAATCACCCAGGGATGGGGGATAAATCACCCAGGGATAGGGGATAAATCACCCAGGGATAGGGGATAAATCACCCAGGGATAGGGGATAAATCACCCAGGGATAGGGGATAAATCACCCAGGGATAGGGGATAAATCACCCAGGGATAGGGGGTAAATCACCCAGGGATAGGGGATAAATCACCCAGGGATAGGGGGTAAATCACCCAGGGATAAGGGATAAATCACCCAGGGATAGGGGGTAAATCACCCAGGGGATAGGGGATAAATCACCCAGGGATAGGGGATAAATCACCCAGGGATAGGGGATAAATCACCCAGGGATGGGGGATAAATCACCCAGGGATAGGGGATAAATCACCCAGGGATAGGGGATAAATCACCCAGGGGATAGGGGATAAATCACCCAGGGATAGGGGATAAATCACCCAGAGACAGGGAATAAATCACCCAGGGATAGGGGATAAATCACCCAGGGATGGGGGATAAATCACCCAGGGGATAGGGGATAAATCACCCAGGGATAGGGGATAAATCACCCAGGGGATAGGGGATAAATCACCCAGGGATGGGGGATAAATCACCCAGGGATAGGGGATAAATCACCCAGGGATAGGGGATAAATCACCCAGGGATGGGGGATAAATCACCCAGGGGATAGGGGATAAATCACCCAAGGATAGGGGATAAATCACCCAGGGGATAGGGGATAAATCACCCAGGGGATAGGGGATAAATCACCCAGGGGATAGGGGATAAATCACCCAGGGATAGGGGATAAATCACCCAGGGATAGGGGATAAATCACCCAGGGATAGGGGATAAATCACCCAGGGGATAGGGGATAAATCACCCAGGGATGGGGGATAAATCACCCAGGGATGGGGGATAAATCACCCAGGGGATAGGGAATAAATCACCCAGGGATGGGGGATAAATCACCCAGGGATAGGGGATAAATCACCCAGGGATAGGGGATAAATCACCCAGGGATAGGGGATAAATCACCCAGGGATGGGGGATAAATCACCCAGGGGATAGGGGATAAATCACCCAAGGATAGGGGATAAATCACCCAGGGGATAGGGGATAAATCACCCAGGGGATAGGGGATAAATCACCCAGGGATAGGGGATAAATCACCCAGGGATAGGGGATAAATCACCCAGGGATAGGGGATAAATCACCCAGGGATAGGGGATAAATCACCCAGGGGATAGGGGATAAATCACCCAGGGATGGGGGATAAATCACCCAGGGGATAGGGGATAAATCACCCAGGGATAGGGGATAAATCACCCAGGGATGGGGGATAAATCACCCAGGGGATAGGGGATAAATCACCCAGGGATAGGGGATAAATCACCCAGGGATAGGGGATAAATCACCCAGGGGATAGGGGATAAATCACCCAGGGATGGGGGATAAATCACCCAGGGGATAGGGGATAAATCACCCAGGGATAGGGGATAAATCACCCAGGGTTAGGGGATAAATCACCCAGGGATAGGGGATAAATCACCCAGGGGATAGGGGATAAATCACCCAGGGATAGGGGATAAATCACCCAGGGATGGGGGATAAATCACCCAGGGGATAGGGGATAAATCACCCAGGGATAGGGGATAAATCACCCAGGGTTAGGAGATAAATCACCCAGGGATAGGGGATAAATCACCCAGGGGATAGGGGATAAATCACCCAGGGTTAGGGGATAAATCACCCAGGGATAGGGGATAAATCACCCAGGGGATAGGGGATAAATCACCCAGGGATAGGGGATATATCACCCAGGGGATAGGGGATAAATCACCCAGGGGATAGGGGATAAATCACCCAGGGGATAGGGGATAAATCACCCAGGGGATAGGGGATAAATCACCCAGGGATAGGGGATAAATCACCCAGGGATGGCGGATAAATCACCCAGGGATAGGGGATAAATCACCGAGGGGATAGGGGATAAATCACCCAGGGAATAGGGGATAAATCACCCAGGGATAGGGGGTAAATCACCCAGGGATAAGGGATAAATCACCCGGGGGATAGGGAATAAATCACCGAGGGGATAGGGGATAAATCACCGAGGGGATAGGGGATAAATCACCCAGGGGATGGGGGATAAATCACCCAGGGATAGGGGGTAAATCACCCAGGGATAAGGGATAAATCACCCGGGGGATAGGGAATAAATCACCCAGGGATAGGGGATAAATCACCCAGGGATAGGGGATAAATCACCCAGGGATAGGGGGTAAATCACCCAGGGATAGGGGATAAATCACCCAGGGATAGGGGATAAATCACCCAGGGGATAGGGGATAAATCACCCAGGGGATAGGGGATAAATCACCCAGGGATAGGGAATAAATCACCCAGGGGATAGGGGATAAATCACCCAGGGGATGGGGGATAAATCACCCAGGGATAGGGGATAAATCACCCAGGGATAGGGGATAAATCACCCAGGGGATAGGGGGTAAATCACCCAGGGGATAGGGAATAAATCACCCAGGGATAGGGGATAAATCACCCAGGGATAGGGGATACATCACCCAGGGGATAGGGGATAAATCACCCAGGGATAGGGGATAAATCACCCAGGGATAGGGGATACAACACCCAGGGATAGGGGGTAAATCACCCAGGGGATAGGGGATAAATCACCCAGGGGATAGGGGATAAATCACCCAGGGATAAGGAATAAATCACCCAGGGGTAGGGGAAAAATCACCCAGGGGATAGGGGATAAATCACCCAGGGATAGGGGATAAATCACCCAGGGATGGGGGATAAATCACCCAGGGATGGGGGATAAATCACCCAGGGATGGGGGATAAATCACCCAGGGATAGGGGATAAATCACCCAGGGGATAGGGGGTAAATCACCCAGGGATAGGGGATAAATCACCCAGGGATGGGGGATAAATCACCCAGGGATAGGGGATAAATCACCCAGGGATAGGGGATAAATCACCCAGGGATAGGGGATAAATCACCCAGGGATAGGGGATACATCACCCAGGGGATAGGGGATAAATCACCCAGGGATAGGGGATACAACACCCAGGGATAGGTGATACAACACCCAGGGATAGGGGTTAAATCACCCAGGGGATAGGGGATAAATCACCCAGGGGATAGGGGATAAATCACCCAGGGATAGGGGATAAATCACCCAGGGGATAGGGGATAAATCACCCAGGGGATAGGGGATAAATCACCCAGGGATAGGGGATAAATCACCCAGGGATAGGGGATAAATCACCCAGGGGATAGGGGATAAATCACCCAGGGATAGGGGATAAATCACCCAGGGATAGGGGATAAATCACTCAGGGGATAGGGGATAAATCACCCAGGGATGGGGGATAAATCACCCAGGGATAGGGGATAAATCACCCAGGGATGGGGAATAATTCACCCAGGGATGGGGGATAAATCACCCAGGGATGGGGAATAATTCACCCAGGGATGGGGGATAAATCACCCAGGGATAGGGGATAAATCACCCAGGGATGGGGAATAATTCACCCAGGGATAGGGGATAAATCACCCAGGGATGGGGGATAAATCACCCAGGGATGGGGAATAAATCACCCAGGGATAGGGGATAAATCACCCAGGGATGGGGGATAAATCACCCAGGGGATAGGGGATAAATCACCCAGGGGATAGGGGATAAATCACCCAGGGGATAGGGGATAAATCACCCAGGGATAGGGAATAAATCACCCAGGGATGGGGGATAAATCACCCAGGGATGGGGGATAAATCACCCAGGGGATAGGGAATAAATCACCCAGGGATAGGGGATAAATCACCCAGGGGATAGGGGATAAATCACCCAGGGATAGGGAATAAATCACCCAGGGATAGGGAATAAATCACCCAGGGGATAGGGGATAAATCACCCAGGGATAGGGGATAAATCACCCAGGGATAGGGGATAAATCACCCAGGGGATAGGGGATAAATCACCCAGGGGATAGGGGATAAATCACCCAGGGATAGGGGATAAATCACCCAGGGAAAGGGGATAAATCACCCAGGGATGGGGAATAATTCACCCAGGGGATAGGGGGTAAATCACCCAGGGATAGGGGATAAATCACCCAGGGATGGGGGATAAATCACCCAGGGATAGGGGATAAATCACCCAGGGATAGGGGATAAATCACCCAGGGGATAGGGGATAAATCACCCAGGGGATAGGGAATAAATCACCCAGGGATAGGGGGTAAATCACCCAGGGATAGGGAATAAATCACCCAGGGGATAGGGAATAAATCACCCAGGGATAGGGGGTAAATCACCCAGGGATAGGGGATAAATCACCCAGGGATAGGGGATAAATCACCCAGGGATGGGGAATAAATCACCCAGGGGATAGGGGATAAATCACCCAGGGATAGGGGATAAATCACCCAGGGGATAGGGGATAAATCACCCAGGGATAGGGGATAAATCACCCAGGGATAGGGGATAATTCACCCAGGGATGGGGGATAAATCACCCAGGGATGGGGAATCATTCACCCAGGGGATAGGGGGTAAATCACCCAGGGATAGGGGATAAATCACCCAGGGATGGGGGATAAATCACCCAGGGATAGGGGATAAATCACCCAGGGATAGGGGATAAATCACCCAGGGATAGGGGATAAATCACCCAGGGATAGGGGATAAATCACCCAGGGATAGGGGATAAATCACCCAGGGATGGGGGATAAATCACCCAGAGGATAGGGGATAAATCACCCAGGGATAGGGGATAAATCACCCAGGGATAGGGGATAAATCACCCAGGGGATAGGGGATAAATCACCCAGGGATAGGGGATAAATCACCCAGGGATAGGGGATAAATCACCCAGGGGATAGGGGATAAATCACCCAGGGATAGGGGATAAATCACCCTGGGGGTAGGGGATAAATCACCCAGGGATAGGGGATAAATCACCCAGGGATAGGGGATAAATCACCCAGGGAATGGGGGATAAATCACCCAGGGATGGGGGATAAATCACCCAGGGATAGGGGATAAATCACCCAGGGATAGGGGATAAATCACCCAGGGATAGGGGATAAATCACCCAGGGGATAGGGGATAAATCACCCAGGGAATAGGGGATAAATCACCCAGAGGATAGGGAATAAATCACCCAGGGATAGGGGATAAATCACCCAGGGATAGGGGATAAATCACCCAGGGAATAGGGGATAAATCACCCAGGGGATAGGGGATAAATCACCCAGGGACAGGGGATAAATCACCCAGGGATAGGGGATAAATCACCCAGGGGATAGGGGATAAATCACCCAGGGATAGGGGATAAATCACCCAGGGGATAGGGAATAAATCACCCAGGGATAGGGGATAAATCACCCAGGGATGGGGGATAAATCACCCGGGGGATAGGGGATAAATCACCCAGGGGATAGGGAATAAATCACCCAGGGATAGGGAATAAATCACCCAGGGGATAGGGAATAAATCACCCAGGGATAGGAAATAAATCACCCAGGGATAGGGAATAAATCACCCAGGGGATAGGGAATAAATCACCCAGGGATAGGGAATAAATCACCCAGGGGATAGGGGGTAAATCACCCAGGGGATAGGGGGTAAATCACCCAGGGATAGGGGATAAATCACCCAGGGATAGGGAATAAATCACCCAGGGATAGGGGATAAATCACCCAGGGGATAGGGGATAAATCACCGAGGGATAGGGGATAAATCACCCAGGGGATAGGGGATAAATCACCGAGGGATGGGGAATAAATCACCCAGGGATAGGGGATAAATCACCCAGGGATACGGAATAAATCACCCAGGGATAGGGAATAAATCACCCAGGGGATAGGGGATAAATCACCCAGGGGATAGGGGATAAATCACCCAGGGATGGGGGATAAATCACCCAGGGATGGGGAATAAATCACCCAGGGATGGGGGATAAATCACCCAGGAATGGGGAATAAATCACCCAGGGATGGGGGATAAATCACCCAGGGATAGGGGATAAATCACCCAGGGGATAGGGGATAAATCACCCAGGGATGGGGGATAAATCACCCAGGGATGGGGAATAATTCACCCAGGGATAGGGAATAAATCACCCAGGGATAGGGGATAAATCACCCAGGGATATGGGATAAATCACCCAGGGATGGGGGATAAATCACCCAGGGGATAGGGGGTAAATCACCCAGGGATGGGGGATAAATCACCCAGGGGATAGGGAATAAATCACCCAGGGATAGGGGATAAATCACCCAGGGATAGGGGATAAATCACCCAGGGGATAGGGGATAAATTACCCAGGGGATAGGGGATAAATCACCCAGGGATGGGGGATAAATCACCCAGGGATGGGGAATAATTCACCCAGGGATAGGGAATAAATCACCCAGGGATAGGGGATAAATCACCCAGGGATAGGGGATAAATCACCCAGGGATGGGGGATAAATCACCCAGGGGATAGGGGGTAAATCACCCAGGGATGGGGGATAAATCACCCAGGGGATAGGGAATAAATCACCCAGGGATAGGGGATAAATCACCCAGGGATAGGGGATAAATCACCCAGGGATGGGGGATAAATCACCCAGGGATAGGGGATAAATCACCCAGGGATGGGGGATAAATCACCCAGGGATAGGGGATAAATCACCCAGGGATGGGGGATAAATCACCCAGGGGATAGGGAATAAATCACCCAGGGATAGGGGATAAATCACCCAGGGGATAGGGGATAAATCACCCAGGGGATAGGGAATAAATCACCCAGGGATAGGGGATAAATCACCCAGGGGATAGGGGGTAAATCACCCAGGGAATAGGGGATAAATCACCCAGGGATGGGGAATAATTCACCCAGGGATAGGGGATAAGTCACCCAGGGATAGGGGATAAATCACCCAGGGATGGGGGATAAATCACCCAGGGGATAGGGGATAAATCACCCAGGGGATAGGGGATAAATCACCCAGGGGATAGGGGATAAATCACCCAGGGATAGGGGATAAATCACCCAGGGGATAGGGGATAAATCACCCAGGGGATAGGGGATAAATCACCCAGGGATGGGGGATAAATCACCCAGGGATAGGGGATAAATCACCCAGGGATGGGGGATAAATCACCCAGGGGATAGGGAATAAATCACCCAGGGATAGGGGATAAATCACCCAGGGATAGGGGATACATCACCCAGGGGATAGGGGATAAATCACCCAGGGGATAGGGGATAAATCACCCAGGGATAGGGGATAAATCACCCAGGGTTAGGGGATAAATCACCCAGGGGATAGGGGATAAATCACCCAGGGATAGGGGGTAAATCACCCAGGGACAGGGGATAAATCACCCAGGGGATAGGGGATAAATCACCCAGGGGATAGGGGATAAATCACCCAGGGGATAGGGGATAAATCACCCAGGGATAGGGAATAAATCACCCAGGGATAGGGAATAAATCACCCAGGGATAGGGAATAAATCACCCAGGGATAGGGGATAAATCACCCAGGGGATAGGGGATAAATCACCCAGGGGATAGGGAATAAATCACCCAGGGATAGGGAATAAATCACCCAGGGATAGGGGATAAATCACCCAGGGATGGGGGATAAATCACCCAGGGATTGGGGATAAATCACCCAGGGGATAGGGGATAAATCACCCAGGGTTAGGGGATAAATCACCCAGGGGATAGGGGATAAATCACCCAGGGGATAGGGGATAAATCACCCAGGGGATAGGGGATAAATCACCCAGGGATAGGGGATAAATCACCCAGGGACAGGGGATAAATCACCCAGGGGATAGGGGATAAATCACCCAGGGGATAGGGGATAAATCACCCAGGGGATAGGGGATAAATCACCCAGGGGATAGGGGATAAATCACCCAGGGATAGGGGATAAATCACCCAGGGATAGGGGATAAATCACCCAGGGATAGGGGATAAATCACCCAGGGACAGGGGATAAATCACCCAGGGGATAGGGGATAAATCACCCAGGGGATAGGGGATAAATCACCCAGGGGATAGGGGATAAATCACCCAGGGATAGGGAATAAATCACCCAGGGATAGGGGATAAATCACCCAGGGATAGGGGATAAATTACCCAGGGATAGGGGATAAATCACCCAGGGATAGGGGATAAATCACCCAGGGAATAGGGGATAAATCACCCAGGGATAGGGAATAAATCACCCAGGGATAGGGGATAAATCACCCAGGGATAGGGGATAAATCACCCAGGGATAGGGAATAAATCACCCAGGGATAGGGGATAAATCACCCAGGGGATAGGGGATAAATCACCCAGGGGATAGGGGATAAAACACCCAGGGATAGGGGATAAATCACCCAGGGAGAGGGGATAAATCACCCAGGGATAGGGGATAAATCACCCAGGGATAGGGGATAAATCACCCAGGGATAGGGAATAAATCACCCAGGGATAGGGAATAAATCACCCAGGGGATAGGGGATAAATCACCCAGGGATAGGGAATAAATCACCCAGGGATAGGGGATAAATCACCCAGGGATAGGGGATAAATCACCCAGGGATGGGGAATAAATCACCCAGGGATAGGGGATAAATCACCCAGGGATAGGGGATAAATCACCCAGGGGATAGGGGATAAATCACCCAGGGAATAGGGGATAAATCACCCAGGGATGGGGAATAAATCACCCAGGGATAGGGGATAAATCACCCAGGGATAGGGGATAAATCACCCAGGGGATAGGGGGTAAATCACCCAGGGATGGGGAATAATTCACCCAGGGATAGGGAATAAATCACCCAGGGATGGGGAATAAATCACCCAGGGGATAGGGGATAAATCACCCAGGGATGGGGGATAAATCACCCGGGGATAGGGAATAAATCACCCAGGGATAGGGGATAAATCACCCAGGGAATAGGGGATAAATCACCCAGGGATGGGGAATAAATCACCCAGGGATAGGGGATAAATCACCCAGGGATAGGGAATAAATCACCCAGGGATAGGGAATAAATCACCCAGGGGATAGGGGATAAATCACCCAGGGGATAGGGAATAAATCACCCAGGGATAGGGAATAAATCACCCAGGGATAGGGGATAAATCACCCAGGGATAGGGGATAAATCACCCAGGGGATAGGGGATAAATCACCCAGGGAATAGGGGATAAATCACCCAGGGGATAGGGGATAAATCACCCAGGGATAGGGGATAAATCACCCAGGGATGGGGGTAAATCACCCAGGGGATAGGGGATAAATCACCCAGGGGATAGGGGATAAATCACCCAGGGGATAGGGGATAAATCACCCAGGGATAGGGAATAAATCACCCAGGGATAGGGAATAAATCACCCAGGGATAGGGAATAAATCACCCAGGGATGGGGGATAAATCACCCAGGGATAGGGAATAAATCACCCAGGGATAGGGAATAACTCACCCAGGGATAGGGGATAAATCACCCAGGGGATAGGGGATAAATCATCCAGGGGATAGGGGATAAATCACCCAGGGATGGGGAATAAATCACCCAGGGATGGGGGATAAATCACCCAGGGGATAGGGGATAAATCACCCAGGGGATAGGGGATAAATCACCCAGGGGATAGGGGATAAATCACCCAGGGATAGGGAATAAATCACCCAGGGATAGGGAATAAATCACCCAGGGATGGGGGATAAATCACCCAGGGATAGGGAATAAATCACCCAGGGGATAGGGAATAAATCACCCAGGGATAGGGGATAAATCACCCAGGGATAGGGAATAAATCACCCAGGGATAGGGAATAAATCACCCAGGGATAGGGAATAAATCACCCAGGGATAGGGAATAAATCACCCAGGGATAGGGAATAAATCACCCAGGGATGGGGGATAAATCACCCAGGGATAGGGAATAAATCATCCAGGGATAGGGGATAAATCACCCAGGGATAGGGGATAAATCACCCAGGGACAGGGGATAAATCACCCAGGGATATGGGATAAATCACCCAGGGATAGGGGATAAATCACCCAGGGATAGGGGATAAATCACCCAGGGGATAGGGGATAAATCACCCAGGGGATAGGGGATAAATCACCCAGGGGATAGGGAATAAATCACCCAGGGATAGGGAATAAATCACCCAGGGATAGGGGATAAATCACCCAGGGATGGTGGATAAATCACCCAGGGATAAGGGATAAATCACCCAGGGGATAGGGGATAAATCACCCAGGGATAGGGGATAAATCACCCAGGGGATAGGGGATAAATCACCCAGGGGATAGGGGATAAATCACCCAGGGATAGGGGATAAATCACCCAGGGACAGGGGATAAATCACCCAGGGATAGGGGATAAATCACCCAGGGGATAGGGGATAAATCACCCAGGGGATAGGGGATAAATCACCCAGGGATAGGGGATAAATCACCCAGGGAGAGGGGATAAATCACCCAGGGATAGGGGATAAATCACCCAGGGACAGGGGATAAATCACCCAGGGGATAGGGGATAAATCACCCAGGGATAGGGGATAAATCACCCAGGGGATAGGGGATAAATCACCCAGGGGATAGGGGATAAATCACCCAGGGATAGGGGATAAATCACCCAGGGATAGGGAATAAATCACCCAGGGATAGGGAATAAATCACCCAGGGATAGGGGATACATCACCCAGGGATAGGGGATAAATCACCCAGGGATAGGGGATAAATCACCCAGGGATAGGGGATAAATCACCCAGGGATGGGGGATAAATCACCCAGGGATAGGGGATAAATCACCCAGGGATAGGGGATAAATCACCCAGGGATAGGGAATAAATCACCCAGGGATAGGGGATAAATCACCCAGGGATGGGGGATAAATCACCCAGGGGATAGGGGATAAATCACCCAGGGGATAGGGGATAAATCACCCAGGGATAGGGAATAAATCACCCAGGGATGGGGGATAAATCACCCAGGGATGGGGGATAAATCACCCAGGGGATAGGGGATAAATCACCCAGGGATGGGGATAAATCACCCAGGGATAGGGGATAAATCACCCAGGGATAGGGGATAAATCACCCAGGGATAGGGGATAAATCACCCAGGGATAGGGGATAAATCACCCAGGGATGGGGAATAAATCACCCAGGGATAGGGGATAAATCACCCAGGGGATAGGGGGTAAATCACCCAGGGATGGGGAATAATTCACCCAGGGATAGGGGATAAATCACCCAGGGATAGGGGATAAATCACCCAGGGATAGGGGATAAATCACCCAGGGAATAGGGGATAAATCACCCAGGGATGGGGAATAAATCACCCAGGGATAGGGAATAAATCACCCTGGGGATAGGGGATAAATCACCCAGGGATGGGGAATAAATCACCCAGGGATGGGGGATAAATCACCCAGGGGATAGGGAATAAATCACCCAGGGGATAGGGGATAAATCACCCAGGGGATAGGGGATAAATCACCCAGGGATGGGGAATAAATCACCCAGGGATAGGGGATAAATCACCCAGGGGATAGGGGATAAATCACCCAGGGGATAGGGGATAAATCACCCAGGGGATAGGGGATAAATCACCCAGGGGATAGGGGATAAATCACCCAGGGATGGGGGATAAATCACCCAGGGATGGGGGATAAATCACCCAGGGATAGGGGATAAATCACCCAGGGGATAGGGGATAAATCACCCAGGGGATAGGGGGTAAATCACCCAGGGATAGGGAATAAATCACCCAGGGATAGGGGATAAATCACCCAGGGGATAGGGGATAAATCACCCAGGGATGGGGGATAAATCACCCAGGGGATAGGGGGTAAATCACCCAGGGATAGGGAATAAATCACCCAGGGATAGGGGATAAATCACCCAGGGATAGGAGATAAATCACCCAGGGATGGGGGATAAATCACCCAGGGATAGGGGATAAATCACCCAGGGGATAGGGGATAAATCACCCAGGGATAGGGGATAAATCACCCAGGGATGGGGAATAATTCACCCAGGGATAGGGGATAAATCACCCAGGGGTTAGGGGATAAATCACCCAGGGGATAGGGGATAAATCACCCAGGGATAGGGGATAAATCACCCAGGGATAGGGGATAAATCACCCAGGGGTTAGGGGATAAATCACCCAGGGATGGGGGATAAATCACCCATGGATGGGGGATAAATCACCCAGGCGATAGGGGATAAATCACCCAGGGGATAGGGGATAAATCACCCAGGGATAGGGGGTAAATCACCCAGGGATAGGGGATAAATCACCCAGGGGATAGGGGATAAATCACCCAGGGATAGGGGATAAATCACCCAGGGATAGGGGATAAATCACCCAGGGGTTAGGGGATAAATCACCCAGGGATGGGGGATAAATCACCCAGGGATGGGGGATAAATCACCCAGGGGATAGGGGATAAATCACCCAGGGGATAGGGGGTAAATCACCCAGGGATGGGGGATAAATCACCCAGGGGATAGGGGATAAATCACCCAGGGATAGGGGATAAATCACCCAGGGATAGGGGATAAATCACCCAGGGATGGGGAATAATTCACCCAGGGGATAGGGGATAAATCACCCAGGGGATAGGGGGTAAATCACCCAGGGGATAGGGGATAAATCACCCAGGGATAGGGGATAAATCACCCAGGGATGGGGGATAAATCACCAAGGAACGGGGGATAAATCACCCAGGGAATAGGGGATAAATCACCCAGGGGATAGGGGATAAATCACCCAGGGATAGGGGATAAATCACCCAGGGATGGGGGATAAATCACCCAGGGGATAGGGGATACCTCACCCAGGGGATAGGGGATAAATCACCCAGGGGATAGGGGATAAATCACCCAGGGATAGGGAATAAATCACCCAGGGATAGGGAATAAATCACCCAGGGATAGGGAATAAATCACCCAGGGATGGGGGATAAATCACCCAGGGATAGGGAATAAATCACCCAGGGATAGGGAATAACTCACCCAGGGATAGGGGATAAATCACCCAGGGGATAGGGGATAAATCATCCAGGGGATAGGGGATAAATCACCCAGGGATGGGGAATAAATCACCCAGGGATGGGGGATAAATCACCCAGGGGATAGGGGATAAATCACCCAGGGGATAGGGGATAAATCACCCAGGGGATAGGGGATAAATCACCCAGGGATAGGGGATAAATCACCCAGGGACAGGGGATAAATCACCCAGGGATATGGGATAAATCACCCAGGGATAGGGGATAAATCACCCAGGGGATAGGGGATAAATCACCCAGGGGATAGGGAATAAATCACCCAGGGATAGGGAATAAATCACCCAGGGATAGGGGATAAATCACCCAGGGATGGTGGATAAATCACCCAGGGATAAGGGATAAATCACCCAGGGGATAGGGGATAAATCACCCAGGGATAGGGGATAAATCACCCAGGGGATAGGGGATAAATCACCCAGGGGATAGGGGATAAATCACCCAGGGATAGGGGATAAATCACCCAGGGACAGGGGATAAATCACCCAGGGATAGGGGATAAATCACCCAGGGGATAGGGGATAAATCACCCAGGGGATAGGGGATAAATCACCCAGGGATAGGGGATAAATCACCCAGGGAGAGGGGATAAATCACCCAGGGATAGGGGATAAATCACCCAGGGACAGGGGATAAATCACCCAGGGGATAGGGGATAAATCACCCAGGGATAGGGGATAAATCACCCAGGGGATAGGGGATAAATCACCCAGGGGATAGGGGATAAATCACCCAGGGATAGGGGATAAATCACCCAGGGATAGGGAATAAATCACCCAGGGATAGGGAATAAATCACCCAGGGATAGGGGATACATCACCCAGGGATAGGGGATAAATCACCCAGGGATAGGGGATAAATCACCCAGGGATAGGGGATAAATCACCCAGGGATGGGGGATAAATCACCCAGGGATAGGGGATAAATCACCCAGGGATAGGGGATAAATCACCCAGGGATAGGGAATAAATCACCCAGGGATAGGGAATAAATCACCCAGGGGATAGGGGATAAATCACCCAGGGATAGGGAATAAATCACCCAGGGATAGGGGATAAATCACCCAGGGATAGGAGATAAATCACCCAGGGATGGGGGATAAATCACCCAGGGATAGGGGATAAATCACCCAGGGGATAGGGGATAAATCACCCAGGGATAGGGGATAAATCACCCAGGGATGGGGAATAATTCACCCAGGGATAGGGGATAAATCACCCAGGGGACAGGGGATAAATCACCCAGGGATAGGGGATAAATCACCCAGGGGATAGGGGATAAATCACCCAGGGATGGGGAATAAATCACCCAGGGATAGGGGATAAATCACCCAGGGATAGGGGATAAATCACCCAGGGATAGGGGATAAATCACCCAGGGATAGGGGATAAATCACCCAGGGGATAGGGGATAAATCACCCAGGGTTAGGGGATAAATCACCCAGGGATAGGGGATAAATCACCCAGGGATAGGGGGTAAATCACCCAGGGATAGGGGATAAATCACCCAGGGGATAGGGGATAAATCACCCAGGGGATAGGGGATAAATCACCCAGGGATAGGGGATAAATCACCCAGGGGATAGGGGATAAATCACCCAGGGATGGGGGGTAAATCACCCAGGGGATAGGGGATAAATCACCCAGGGATAGGGGATAAATCACCCAGGGATAGGGGATAAATCACCCAGGGATAGGGGATAAATCACCCAGGGGTTAGGGGATAAATCACCCAGGGGATAGGGGATAAATCACCCAGGGATAGGGGATAAATCACCCAGGGATAGGGGATAAATCACCCAGGGGTTAGGGGATAAATCACCCAGGGATGGGGGATAAATCACCCATGGATGGGGGATAAATCACCCAGGCGATAGGGGATAAATCACCCAGGGGATAGGGGATAAATCACCCAGGGATAGGGGGTAAATCACCCAGGGATAGGGGATAAATCACCCAGGGGATAGGGGATAAATCACCCAGGGATAGGGGATAAATCACCCAGGGATAGGGGATAAATCACCCAGGGGTTAGGGGATAAATCACCCAGGGATGGGGGATAAATCACCCAGGGATGGGGGATAAATCACCCAGGGGATAGGGGATAAATCACCCAGGGGATAGGGGGTAAATCACCCAGGGATGGGGGATAAATCACCCAGGGGATAGGGGATAAATCACCCAGGGATAGGGGATAAATCACCCAGGGATAGGGGATAAATCACCCAGGGATGGGGAATAATTCACCCAGGGGATAGGGGATAAATCACCCAGGGGATAGGGGGTAAATCACCCAGGGGATAGGGGATAAATCACCCAGGGATAGGGGATAAATCACCCAGGGATGGGGGATAAATCACCAAGGAACGGGGGATAAATCACCCAGGGGATAGGGGATAAATCACCCAGGGGATAGGGGATAAATCACCCAGGGATGGGGGATAAATCACCCAGGGATGGGGGATAAATCACCCAGGGGATAGGGGATAAATCACCCAGGGATAGGGGATAAATCACCCAGGGGATAGGGGATAAATCACCCAGGGATGGGGGATAAATCACCCAGGGGATAGGGGATAAATCACCCAGGGGATAGGGAATAAATCACCCAGGGGTAGGGGATAAATCACCCAGGGGATAGGGGATAAATCACCCAGGGATGGGGGATAAATCACCCGGGGGTAGGGGATAAATCACCCAGGGATAGGGGATAAATCACCCAGGGATGGGGGATAAATCACCCAGGGATAGGGGATAAATCACCCAGGGATAGGGGATAAATCACCCAGGGATGGGGAATAAATCACCCAGGGATGGGGGATAAATCACCCAGGGACAGGGGATAAATCACCCAGGGATAGGGGATAAATCACCCAGGGATAGGGGATAAATCACCCAGGGATAGGGGATAAATCACCCAGGGGATAGGGGATAAATCACCCAGGGGATAGGGGATAAATCACCCAGGGGATAGGGAATAAATCACCCAGGGATAGGGAATAAATCACCCAGGGATGGGGGATAAATCACCAAGGGATGGTGGATAAATCACCCAGGGATAAGGGATAAATCACCCAGGGGATAGGGGATAAATCACCCAGGGATAGGGGATAAATCACCCAGGGGATAGGGGATAAATCACCCAGGGGATAGGGGATAAATCACCCAGGGATAGGGGATAAATCACCCAGGGACAGGGGATAAATCACCCAGGGATAGGGGATAAATCACCCAGGGGATAGGGGATAAATCACCCAGGGGATAGGGGATAAATCACCCAGGGATAGGGGATAAATCACCCAGGGAGAGGGGATAATTCACCCAGGGATAGGGGATAAATCACCCAGGGACAGGGGATAAATCACCCAGGGGATAGGGGATAAATCACCCAGGGATAGGGGATAAATCACCCAGGGGATAGGGGATAAATCACCCAGGGGATAGGGGATAAATCACCCAGGGATAGGGGATAAATCACCCAGGGATAGGGAATAAATCACCCAGGGATAGGGAATAAATCACCCAGGGATAGGGGATACATCACCCAGGGATAGGGGATAAATCACCCAGGGATAGGGGATAAATCACCCAGGGATAGGGGATAAATCACCCAGGGATGGGGGATAAATCACCCAGGGATAGGGGATAAATCACCCAGGGATAGGGGATAAATCACCCAGGGATAGGGAATAAATCACCCAGGGATAGGGAATAAATCACCCAGGGGATAGGGGATAAATCACCCAGGGATAGGGAATAAATCACCCAGGGATAGGGGATAAATCACCCAGGGATGGGGGATAAATCACCCAGGGGATAGGGGATAAATCACCCAGGGATGGGGATAAATCACCCAGGGATAGGGGATAAATCACCCAGGGATAGGGGATAAATCACCCAGGGATAGGGGATAAATCACCCAGGGATAGGGGATAAATCACCCAGGGATGGGGAATAAATCACCCAGGGATAGGGGATAAATCACCCAGGGGATAGGGGGTAAATCACCCAGGGATGGGGAATAATTCACCCAGGGATAGGGGATAAATCACCCAGGGATAGGGGATAAATCACCCAGGGATAGGGGATAAATCGCCCAGGGAATAGGGGATAAATCACCCAGGGATGGGGAATAAATCACCCAGGGATAGGGAATAAATCACCCTGGGGATAGGGGATAAATCACCCAGGGATGGGGAATAAATCACCCAGGGATGGGGGATAAATCACCCAGGGGATAGGGAATAAATCACCCAGGGGATAGGGGATAAATCACCCAGGGGATAGGGGATAAATCACCCAGGGATGGGGAATAAATCACCCAGGGATAGGGGATAAATCACCCAGGGGATAGGGGATAAATCACCCAGGGGATAGGGGATAAATCACCCAGGGGATAGGGGATAAATCACCCAGGGGATAGGGGATAAATCACCCAGGGATGGGGGATAAATCACCCAGGGATGGGGGATAAATCACCCAGGGATAGGGGATAAATCACCCAGGGGATAGGGGATAAATCACCCAGGGGATAGGGGGTAAATCACCCAGGGATAGGGAATAAATCACCCAGGGATAGGGGATAAATCACCCAGGGGATAGGGGATAAATCACCCAGGGATGGGGGATAAATCACCCAGGGGATAGGGGGTAAATCACCCAGGGATAGGGAATAAATCACCCAGGGATAGGGGATAAATCACCCAGGGATAGGAGATAAATCACCCAGGGATGGGGGATAAATCACCCAGGGATAGGGGATAAATCACCCAGGGGATAGGGGATAAATCACCCAGGGATAGGGGATAAATCACCCAGGGATGGGGAATAATTCACCCAGGGATAGGGGATAAATCACCCAGGGGACAGGGGATAAATCACCCAGGGATAGGGGATAAATCACCCAGGGGATAGGGGATAAATCACCCAGGGATGGGGAATAAATCACCCAGGGATAGGGGATAAATCACCCAGGGATAGGGGATAAATCACCCAGGGATAGGGGATAAATCACCCAGGGATAGGGGATAAATCACCCAGGGGATAGGGGATAAATCACCCAGGGTTAGGGGATAAATCACCCAGGGATAGGGGATAAATCACCCAGGGATAGGGGGTAAATCACCCAGGGATAGGGGATAAATCACCCAGGGGATAGGGGATAAATCACCCAGGGGATAGGGGATAAATCACCCAGGGATAGGGGATAAATCACCCAGGGGATAGGGGATAAATCACCCAGGGATGGGGGGTAAATCACCCAGGGGATAGGGGATAAATCACCCAGGGATAGGGGATAAATCACCCAGGGATAGGGGATAAATCACCCAGGGATAGGGGATAAATCACCCAGGGGTTAGGGGATAAATCACCCAGGGGATAGGGGATAAATCACCCAGGGATAGGGGATAAATCACCCAGGGATAGGGGATAAATCACCCAGGGGTTAGGGGATAAATCACCCAGGGATAGGGAATAAATCACCCAGGGATAGGGGATAAATCACCCAGGGATACGGAATAAATCACCCAGGGATAGGGAATAAATCACCCAGGGGATAGGGGATAAATCACCCAGGGGATAGGGGATAAATCACCCAGGGATGGGGGATAAATCACCCAGGGATGGGGAATAAATCACCCAGGGATGGGGGATAAATCACCCAGGAATGGGGAATAAATCACCCAGGGATGGGGGATAAATCACCCAGGGATAGGGGATAAATCACCCAGGGGATAGGGGATAAATCACCCAGGGATGGGGGATAAATCACCCAGGGATGGGGAATAATTCACCCAGGGATAGGGAATAAATCACCCAGGGATAGGGGATAAATCACCCAGGGATATGGGATAAATCACCCAGGGATGGGGGATAAATCACCCAGGGGATAGGGGGTAAATCACCCAGGGATGGGGGATAAATCACCCAGGGGATAGGGAATAAATCACCCAGGGATAGGGGATAAATCACCCAGGGATAGGGGATAAATCACCCAGGGGATAGGGGATAAATTACCCAGGGGATAGGGGATAAATCTCCCAGGGATGGGGGATAAATCACCCAGGGATGGGGAATAATTCACCCAGGGATAGGGAATAAATCACCCAGGGATAGGGGATAAATCACCCAGGGATAGGGGATAAATCACCCAGGGATGGGGGATAAATCACCCAGGGGATAGGGGGTAAATCACCCAGGGATGGGGGATAAATCACCCAGGGGATAGGGAATAAATCACCCAGGGATAGGGGATAAATCACCCAGGGATAGGGGATAAATCACCCAGGGATGGGGGATAAATCACCCAGGGATAGGGGATAAATCACCCAGGGATGGGGGATAAATCACCCAGGGATAGGGGATAAATCACCCAGGGATGGGGGATAAATCACCCAGGGGATACGGAATAAATCACCCAGGGATAGGGGATAAATCACCCAGGGGATAGGGGATAAATCACCCAGGGGATAGGGAATAAATCACCCAGGGATAGGGGATAAATCACCCAGGGGATAGGGGGTAAATCACCCAGGGAATAGGGGATAAATCACCCAGGGATGGGGAATAATTCACCCAGGGATAGGGGATAAATCACCCAGGGATAGGGGATAAATCACCCAGGGATGGGGGATAAATCACCCAGGGGATAGGGGATAAATCACCCAGGGGATAGGGGATAAATCACCCAGGGGATAGGGGATAAATCACCCAGGGATAGGGGATAAATCACCCAGGGGATAGGGGATAAATCACCCAGGGGATAGGGGATAAATCACCCAGGGATGGGGGATAAATCACCCAGGGATAGGGGATAAATCACCCAGGGATGGGGGATAAATCACCCAGGGGATAGGGAATAAATCACCCAGGGATAGGGGATAAATCACCCAGGGGATAGGGGATAAATCACCCAGGGGATAGGGGGTAAATCACCCAGGGGATAGGGGATAAATCACCCAGGGATAGGGGATAAATCACCCAGGGATGGGGGATAAATAACCCAGGGATGGGGGATAAATCACCCAGGGGATAGGGGATAAATCACCCAGGGGATAGGGGGTAAATCACCCAGGGATGGGGGATAAATCACCCAGGGGATAGGGGATAAATCACCCAGGGATAGGGGATAAATCACCCAGGGATAGGGGATACATCACCCAGGGGATAGGGGATAAATCACCCAGGGGATAGGGGATAAATCACCCAGGGATAGGGGATAAATCACCCAGGGTTAGGGGATAAATCACCCAGGGGATAGGGGATAAATCACCCAGGGATAGGGGGTAAATCACCCAGGGATGGGGGATAAATCACCCAGGGATAGGGGATAAATCACCCAGGGATAGGGGATAAATCACCCAGGGATAGGGGATAAATCACCCAGGGATAGGGAATAAATCACCCAGGGATGGGGGATAAATCACCCAGGGATGGGGGATAAATCACCCAGGGATAGGGGATAAATCACCCAGGGATAGGGGATAAATCACCCAGGGATAGGGGATAAATCACCCAGGGATAGGGAATAAATCACCCAGGGATAGGGGATAAATCACCCAGGGATAGGGGATAAATCACCCAGGGACAGGGGATAAATCACCCAGGGATAGGGGATAAATCACCCAGGGATAGGGAATAAATCACCCAGGGGATAGGGGATAAATCACCCAGGGGATAGGGAATAAATCACCCAGGGATAGGGAATAAATCACCCAGGGATAGGGGATAAATCACCCAGGGATGGGGGATAAATCACCCAGGGATAGGGGATAAATCACCCAGGGGATAGGGGATAAATCACCCAGGGATAGGGGATAAATCACCCAGGGGATAGGGGATAAATCACCCAGGGGATAGGGGATAAATCACCCAGGGGATAGGGGATAAATCACCCAGGGATAGGGGATAAATCACCCAGGGACAGGGGATAAATCACCCAGGGGATAGGGGATAAATCACCCAGGGATAGGGGATAAATCACCCAGGGGATAGGGGATAAATCACCCAGGGGATAGGGAATAAATCACCCAGGGATAGGGAATAAATCACCCAGGGATAGGGGATAAATCACCCAGGGATGGGGGATAAATCACCCAGGGATTGGGGATAAATCACCCAGGGGATAGGGGATAAATCACCCAGGGTTAGGGGATAAATCACCCAGGGGATAGGGGATAAATCACCCAGGGGATAGGGGATAAATCACCCAGGGGATAGGGGATAAATCACCCAGGGATAGGGGATAAATCACCCAGGGACAGGGGATAAATCACCCAGGGGATAGGGGATAAATCACCCAGGGGATAGGGGATAAATCACCCAGGGGATAGGGGATAAATCACCCAGGGATAGGGGATAAATCACCCAGGGATAGGGGATAAATCACCCAGGGATAGGGGATAAATCACCCAGGGACAGGGGATAAATCACCCAGGGGATAGGGGATAAATCACCCAGGGGATAGGGGATAAATCACCCAGGGGATAGGGGATAAATCACCCAGGGATAGGGGATAAATCACCCAGGGATAGGGGATAAATCACCCAGGGATAGGGGATAAATCACCCAGGGATAGGGGATAAATCACCCAGGGATAGGGGATAAATCACCCAGGGATAGGGGATAAATCACCCAGGGAATAGGGGATAAATCACCCAGGGATAGGGGATAAATCACCCAGGGATAGGGAATAAATCACCCAGGGATAGGGGATAAATCACCCAGGGGATAGGGGATAAATCACCCAGGGGATAGGGGATAAAACAACCAGGGATAGGGGATAAATCACCCAGGGAGAGGGGATAAATCACCCAGGGATAGGGGATAAATCACCCAGGGATAGGGGATAAATCACCCAGGGATAGGGAATAAATCACCCAGGGATAGGGAATAAATCACCCAGGGGATAGGGGATAAATCACCCAGGGATAGGGAATAAATCACCCAGGGATAGGGGATAAATCACCCAGGGATAGGGGATAAATCACCCAGGGATGGGGAATAAATCACCCAGGGATAGGGGATAAATCACCCAGGGATAGGGGATAAATCACCCAGGGGATAGGGGATAAATCACCCAGGGAATAGGGGATAAATCACCCAGGGATGGGGAATAAATCACCCAGGGATAGGGGATAAATCACCCAGGGATAGGGGATAAATCACCCAGGGGATAGGGGGTAAATCACCCAGGGATGGGGAATAATTCACCCAGGGATAGGGAATAAATCACCCAGGGATGGGGAATAAATCACCCAGGGGATAGGGGATAAATCACCCAGGGATGGGGGATAAATCACCCGGGGATAGGGAATAAATCACCCAGGGATAGGGGATAAATCACCCAGGGAATAGGGGATAAATCACCCAGGGATGGGGAATAAATCACCCAGGGATAGGGGATAAATCACCCAGGGATAGGGAATAAATCACCCAGGGATAGGGAATAAATCACCCAGGGGATAGGGGATAAATCACCCAGGGGATAGGGAATAAATCACCCAGGGATAGGGAATAAATCACCCAGGGATAGGGGATAAATCACCCAGGGATAGGGGATAAATCACCCAGGGGATAGGGGATAAATCACCCAGGGAATAGGGGATAAATCACCCAGGGGATAGGGGATAAATCACCCAGGGATAGGGGATAAATCACCCAGGGATGGGGGATAAATCACCCAGGGGATAGGGGATAAATCACCCAGGGGATAGGGGATAAATCACCCAGGGGATAGGGGATAAATCACCCAGGGATAGGGAATAAATCACCCAGGGATAGGGAATAAATCACCCAGGGATAGGGAATAAATCACCCAGGGATGGGGGATAAATCACCCAGGGATAGGGAATAAATCACCCAGGGATAGGGAATAACTCACCCAGGGATAGGGGATAAATCACCCAGGGGATAGGGGATAAATCATCCAGGGGATAGGGGATAAATCACCCAGGGATGGGGAATAAATCACCCAGGGATGGGGGATAAATCACCCAGGGATGGTGGATAAATCACCCAGGGATAAGGGATAAATCACCCAGGGGATAGGGGATAAATCACCCAGGGATAGGGGATAAATCACCCAGGGGATAGGGGATAAATCACCCAGGGGATAGGGGATGAATCACCCAGGGATAGGGGATAAATCACCCAGGGATAGGGGATAAATCACCCAGGGATAGGGGATAAATCACCCAGGGGATAGGGGATAAATCACCCAGGGGATAGGGGATAAATCACCCAGGGATAGGGGATAAATCACCCAGGGAGAGGGGATAAATCACCCAGGGATAGGGGATAAATCACCCAGGGACAGGGGATAAATCACCCAGGGGATAGGGGATAAATCACCCAGGGATAGGGGATAAATCACCCAGGGGATAGGGGATAAATCACCCAGGGGATAGGGGATAAATCACCCAGGGATAGGGGATAAATCACCCAGGGATAGGGAATAAATCACCCAGGGATAGGGAATAAATCACCCAGGGATAGGGGATACATCACCCAGGGATAGGGGATAAATCACCCAGGGATAGGGGATAAATCACCCAGGGATAGGGGATAAATCACCCAGGGATGGGGGATAAATCACCCAGGGATAGGGGATAAATCACCCAGGGATAGGGGATAAATCACCCAGGGATAGGGAATAAATCACCCAGGGATAGGGAATAAATCACCCAGGGGATAGGGGATAAATCACCCAGGGATAGGGAATAAATCACCCAGGGATAGGGGATAAATCACCCAGGGATGGGGGATAAATCACCCAGGGGATAGGGGATAAATCACCCAGGGATGGGGATAAATCACCCAGGGATAGGGGATAAATCACCCAGGGATAGGGGATAAATCACCCAGGGATAGGGGATAAATCACCCAGGGATAGGGGATAAATCACCCAGGGATGGGGAATAAATCACCCAGGGATAGGGGATAAATCACCCAGGGGATAGGGGGTAAATCACCCAGGGATGGGGAATAATTCACCCAGGGATAGGGGATAAATCACCCAGGGATAGGGGATAAATCACCCAGGGATAGGGGATAAATCACCCAGGGAATAGGGGATAAATCACCCAGGGAATAGGGGATAAATCACCCAGGGATGGGGAATAAATCACCCAGGGATAGGGAATAAATCACCCTGGGGATAGGGGATAAATCACCCAGGGATGGGGAATAAATCACCCAGGGATGGGGGATAAATCACCCAGGGGATAGGGAATAAATCACCCAGGGGATAGGGGATAAATCACCCAGGGGATAGGGGATAAATCACCCAGGGATGGGGAATAAATCACCCAGGGATAGGGGATAAATCACCCAGGGGATAGGGGATAAATCACCCAGGGGATAGGGGATAAATCACCCAGGGGATAGGGGATAAATCACCCAGGGGATAGGGGATAAATCACCCAGGGATGGGGGATAAATCACCCAGGGATGGGGGATAAATCACCCAGGGATAGGGGATAAATCACCCAGGGGATAGGGGATAAATCACCCAGGGGATAGGGGGTAAATCACCCAGGGATAGGGAATAAATCACCCAGGGATGGGGGAT
This sequence comes from Chiloscyllium punctatum, assembly GCF_047496795.1. Taxonomy (NCBI): domain Eukaryota; kingdom Metazoa; phylum Chordata; class Chondrichthyes; order Orectolobiformes; family Hemiscylliidae; genus Chiloscyllium; species Chiloscyllium punctatum. The sequence goes on from NW_027310427.1 coordinate 64,531, forward strand.
AAATCACCCAGGGGATAGGGGGTAAATCACCCAGGGATAGGGAATAAATCACCCAGGGATAGGGGATAAATCACCCAGGGATAGGAGATAAATCACCCAGGGATGGGGGATAAATCACCCAGGGATAGGGGATAAATCACCCAGGGGATAGGGGATAAATCACCCAGGGATAGGGGATAAATCACCCAGGGATGGGGAATAATTCACCCAGGGATAGGGGATAAATCACCCAGGGGACAGGGGATAAATCACCCAGGGATAGGGGATAAATCACCCAGGGGATAGGGGATAAATCACCCAGGGATGGGGAATAAATCACCCAGGGATAGGGGATAAATCACCCAGGGATAGGGGATAAATCACCCAGGGATAGGGGATAAATCACCCAGGGATAGGGGATAAATCACCCAGGGGATAGGGGATAAATCACCCAGGGTTAGGGGATAAATCACCCAGGGATAGGGGATAAATCACCCAGGGATAGGGGGTAAATCACCCAGGGATAGGGGATAAATCACCCAGGGGATAGGGGATAAATCACCCAGGGGATAGGGGATAAATCACCCAGGGATAGGGGATAAATCACCCAGGGGATAGGGGATAAATCACCCAGGGATGGGGGGTAAATCACCCAGGGGATAGGGGATAAATCACCCAGGGATAGGGGATAAATCACCCAGGGATAGGGGATAAATCACCCAGGGATAGGGGATAAATCACCCAGGGGTTAGGGGATAAATCACCCAGGGGATAGGGGATAAATCACCCAGGGATAGGGGATAAATCACCCAGGGATAGGGGATAAATCACCCAGGGGTTAGGGGATAAATCACCCAGGGATGGGGGATAAATCACCCATGGATGGGGGATAAATCACCCAGGCGATAGGGGATAAATCACCCAGGGGATAGGGGATAAATCACCCAGGGATAGGGGGTAAATCACCCAGGGATAGGGGATAAATCACCCAGGGGATAGGGGATAAATCACCCAGGGATAGGGGATAAATCACCCAGGGATAGGGGATAAATCACCCAGGGGTTAGGGGATAAATCACCCAGGGATGGGGGATAAATCACCCAGGGATGGGGGATAAATCACCCAGGGGATAGGGGATAAATCACCCAGGGGATAGGGGGTAAATCACCCAGGGATGGGGGATAAATCACCCAGGGGATAGGGGATAAATCACCCAGGGATAGGGGATAAATCACCCAGGGATAGGGGATAAATCACCCAGGGATGGGGAATAATTCACCCAGGGGATAGGGGATAAATCACCCAGGGGATAGGGGGTAAATCACCCAGGGGATAGGGGATAAATCACCCAGGGATAGGGGATAAATCACCCAGGGATGGGGGATAAATCACCAAGGAACGGGGGATAAATCACCCAGGGGATAGGGGATAAATCACCCAGGGGATAGGGGATAAATCACCCAGGGATGGGGGATAAATCACCCAGGGATAGGGGATAAATCACCCAGGGATGGGGGATAAATCACCCAGGGGATAGGGGATAAATCACCCAGGGATAGGGGATAAATCACCCAGGGGATAGGGGATAAATCACCCAGGGATGGGGGATAAATCACCCAGGGGATAGGGGATAAATCACCCAGGGGATAGGGAATAAATCACCCAGGGGTAGGGGATAAATCACCCAGGGGATAGGGGATAAATCACCCAGGGATGGGGGATAAATCACCCGGGGGTAGGGGATAAATCACCCAGGGATAGGGGATAAATCACCCAGGGATGGGGGATAAATCACCCAGGGATAGGGGATAAATCACCCAGGGATAGGGGATAAATCACCCAGGGATGGGGAATAAATCACCCAGGGATGGGGGATAAATCACCCAGGGACAGGGGATAAATCACCCAGGGATAGGGGATAAATCACCCAGGGATAGGGGATAAATCACCCAGGGATAGGGGATAAATCACCCAGGGGATAGGGGATAAATCACCCAGGGGATAGGGGATAAATCACCCAGGGGATAGGGAATAAATCACCCAGGGATAGGGAATAAATCACCCAGGGATGGGGGATAAATCACCAAGGGATGGTGGATAAATCACCCAGGGATAAGGGATAAATCACCCAGGGGATAGGGGATAAATCACCCAGGGATAGGGGATAAATCACCCAGGGGATAGGGGATAAATCACCCAGGGGATAGGGGATAAATCACCCAGGGATAGGGGATAAATCACCCAGGGATAGGGGATAAATCACCCAGGGATAGGGGATAAATCACCCAGGGGATAGGGGATAAATCACCCAGGGGATAGGGGATAAATCACCCAGGGGATAGGGAATAAATCACCCAGATATAGGGAATAAATCACCCAGGGATGGGGGATAAATCACCAAGGGATGGTGGATAAATCACCCAGGGATAAGGGATAAATCACCCAGGGGATAGGGGATAAATCACCCAGGGATAGGGGATAAATCACCCAGGGGATAGGGGATAAATCACCCAGGGGATAGGGGATAAATCACCCAGGGATAGGGGATAAATCACCCAGGGACAGGGGATAAATCACCCAGGGATAGGGGATAAATCACCCAGGGGATAGGGGATAAATCACCCAGGGGATAGGGGATAAATCACCCAGGGATAGGGGATAAATCACCCAGGGAGAGGGGATAAATCACCCAGGGACAGGGGATAAATCACCCAGGGGATAGGGGATAAATCACCCAGGGATAGGGGATAAATCACCCAGGGGATAGGGGATATATCACCCAGGGGATAGGGGATATATCACCCAGGGGATAGGGGATAAATCACCCAGGGATAGGGGATAAATCACCCAGGGATAGGGAATAAATCACCCAGGGATAGGGAATAAATCACCCAGGGATAGGGGATACATCACCCAGGGATAGGGGATAAATCACCCAGGGATAGGGGATAAATCACCCAGGGATAGGGGATAAATCACCCAGGGATGGGGGATAAATCACCCAGGGATAGGGGATAAATCACCCAGGGATAGGGAATAAATCACCCAGGGATAGGGAATAAATCACCCAGGGGATAGGGGATAAATCACCCAGGGATAGGGAATAAATCACCCAGGGATAGGGGATAAATCACCCAGGGATGGGGGATAAATCACCCAGGGGATAGGGGATAAATCACCCAGGGATGGGGATAAATCACCCAGGGATAGGGGATAAATCACCCAGGGATAGGGGATAAATCACCCAGGGATAGGGGATAAATCACCCAGGGATAGGGGATAAATCACCCAGGGATGGGGAATAAATCACCCAGGGATAGGGGATAAATCACCCAGGGGATAGGGGGTAAATCACCCAGGGATGGGGAATAATTCACCCAGGGATAGGGGATAAATCACCCAGGGATAGGGGATAAATCACCCAGGGATAGGGGATAAATCGCCCAGGGAATAGGGGATAAATCACCCAGGGATGGGGAATAAATCACCCAGGGATAGGGAATAAATCACCCTGGGGATAGGGGATAAATCACCCAGGGATGGGGAATAAATCACCCAGGGATGGGGGATAAATCACCCAGGGGATAGGGAATAAATCACCCAGGGGATAGGGGATAAATCACCCAGGGGATAGGGGATAAATCACCCAGGGATGGGGAATAAATCACCCAGGGATAGGGGATAAATCACCCAGGGGATAGGGGATAAATCACCCAGGGGATAGGGGATAAATCACCCAGGGGATAGGGGATAAATCACCCAGGGGATAGGGGATAAATCACCCAGGGATGGGGGATAAATCACCCAGGGATGGGGGATAAATCACCCAGGGATAGGGGATAAATCACCCAGGGGATAGGGGATAAATCACCCAGGGGATAGGGGGTAAATCACCCAGGGATAGGGAATAAATCACCCAGGGATAGGGGATAAATCACCCAGGGGATAGGGGATAAATCACCCAGGGATGGGGGATAAATCACCCAGGGGATAGGGGGTAAATCACCCAGGGATAGGGAATAAATCACCCAGGGATAGGGGATAAATCACCCAGGGATAGGAGATAAATCACCCAGGGATGGGGGATAAATCACCCAGGGATAGGGGATAAATCACCCAGGGGATAGGGGATAAATCACCCAGGGATAGGGGATAAATCACCCAGGGATGGGGAATAATTCACCCAGGGATAGGGGATAAATCACCCAGGGGACAGGGGATAAATCACCCAGGGATAGGGGATAAATCACCCAGGGGATAGGGGATAAATCACCCAGGGATGGGGAATAAATCACCCAGGGATAGGGGATAAATCACCCAGGGATAGGGGATAAATCACCCAGGGGATAGGGGATAAATCACCCAGGGTTAGGGGATAAATCACCCAGGGATAGGGGATAAATCACCCAGGGATAGGGGGTAAATCACCCAGGGATAGGGGATAAATCACCCAGGGGATAGGGGATAAATCACCCAGGGGATAGGGGATAAATCACCCAGGGATAGGGGATAAATCACCCAGGGGATAGGGGATAAATCACCCAGGGATGGGGGGTAAATCACCCAGGGGATAGGGGATAAATCACCCAGGGATAGGGGATAAATCACCCAGGGATAGGGGATAAATCACCCAGGGATAGGGGATAAATCACCCAGGGGTTAGGGGATAAATCACCCAGGGGATAGGGGATAAATCACCCAGGGATAGGGGATAAATCACCCAGGGATAGGGGATAAATCACCCAGGGGTTAGGGGATAAATCACCCAGGGATGGGGGATAAATCACCCATGGATGGGGGATAAATCACCCAGGCGATAGGGGATAAATCACCCAGGGGATAGGGGATAAATCACCCAGGGATAGGGGGTAAATCACCCAGGGATAGGGGATAAATCACCCAGGGGATAGGGGATAAATCACCCAGGGATAGGGGATAAATCACCCAGGGATAGGGGATAAATCACCCAGGGGTTAGGGGATAAATCACCCAGGGATGGGGGATAAATCACCCAGGGGATAGGGGATAAATCACCCAGGGGATAGGGGGTAAATCACCCAGGGATGGGGGATAAATCACCCAGGGGATAGGGGATAAATCACCCAGGGATAGGGGATAAATCACCCAGGGATAGGGGATAAATCACCCAGGGATGGGGAATAATTCACCCAGGGGATAGGGGATAAATCACCCAGGGGATAGGGGGTAAATCACCCAGGGGATAGGGGATAAATCACCCAGGGATAGGGGATAAATCACCCAGGGATGGGGGATAAATCACCAAGGAACGGGGGATAAATCACCCAGGGGATAGGGGATAAATCACCCAGGGGATAGGGGATAAATCACCCAGGGATGGGGGATAAATCACCCAGGGATAGGGGATAAATCACCCAGGGATGGGGGATAAATCACCCAGGGGATAGGGGATAAATCACCCAGGGATAGGGGATAAATCACCCAGGGCATAGGGGATAAATCACCCAGGGATGGGGGATAAATCACCCAGGGGATAGGGGATAAATCACCCAGGGGATAGGGAATAAATCACCCAGGGGTAGGGGATAAATCACCCAGGGGATAGGGGATAAATCACCCAGGGATGGGGGATAAATCACCCGGGGGTAGGGGATAAATCACCCAGGGATAGGGGATAAATCACCCAGGGATGGGGGATAAATCACCCAGGGATAGGGGATAAATCACCCAGGGATAGGGGATAAATCACCCAGGGATGGGGAATAAATCACCCAGGGATGGGGGATAAATCACCCAGGGGATAGGGGATAAATCACCCAGGGATGGGGGATAAATCACCCAGGGGATAGGGGGTAAATCACCCAGGGATGGGGGATAAATCACCCAGGGATAGGGGATAAATCACCCAGGGATAGGGGATAAATCACCCAGGGATAGGGGATAAATCACCCAGGGATAGGGGATAAATCACCCAGGGATAGGGGATAAATCACCCAGGGGATAGGGGATAAATCACCCAGGGATAGGGGATAAATCACCCAGGGGATAGGGGATAAATCACCCAGGGGATAGGGGATAAATCACCCAGGGATAGGGGATAAATCACCCAGGGATGGGGGATAAATCACCCAGGGTATAGGGGATAAATCACCCAGGGATAGGGGATAAATCACCCAGGGATGGGGAATAAATCACCCAGGGATGGGGGATAAATCACCCAGGGGATAGGGGATAAATCACCCAGGGATAGGGGATAAATCACCCAGGGATGGGGGATAAATCACCCAGGGATAGGGGATAAATCACCCAGGGGATGGGGGATAAATCACCCAGGGATGGGGGATGAATCACCCAGGGGATAGGGGATAAATCACCCAGGGATAGGGGATAAATCACCCAGGGATAGGGGATAAATCACCCAGGGATAGGGGATAAATCACCCAGGGGATAGGGGATAAATCACCCAGGGATAGGGAATAAATCACCCAGGGGATAGGGGATAAATCACCCGGGGATAGGGGATAAATCACCCAGGGATGGGGGATAAATCACCCAGGGATAGGGGATAAATCACCCAGGGATAGGGGATAAATCACCCAGGGATAGGGGATAAATCACCCAGGGGACAGGGGATAAATCACCCAGGGATAGGGGATAAATCACCCAGGGGATAGGGGATAAATCACCCAGGGATAGGGGATAAATCACCCAGGGGATAGGGGATAAATCACCCAGGGGTTAGGGGATAAATCACCCAGGGGATAGGGGATAAATCACTCAGGGGATAGGGGATACATCACCCAGGGATAGGGGGTAAATCACCCAGGGATAGGGGATAAATCACCCAGGGGATAGGGGATAAATCACCCAGGGGTTAGGGGATAAATCACCCAGGGGATAGGGGATAAATCACCCAGGGATAGGGGATAAATCACCCAGGGATAGGGGGTAAATCACCCAGGGATGGGGGTAAATCACCCAGGGATAGGGAATAAATCACCCAGGGGATAGGGGATAAATCACCCAGGGATGGGGGATAAATCACCCAGGGATGGGGAATAATTCACCCAGGGATGGGGAATAATTCACCCAGGGGATAGGGGATAAATCACCCAGGGGATAGGGGATAAATCACACTGAACAACTTCTCTTTCCAATCCTCCCACTGCCTCCAAACCAAAGGAGTAGCCATGGGCACCCGCATGGGCCCCAGGTATGCCTGCCTCTTCGTAGGATATGTGGAACAGTCCATCTTCCACAGCTACACTGGCCCCACCCCCCACCTTTCCCTCTGCAACATTGATGACTGTATCGGCGCTGCCTCGTGCTCCCACGAGGAGGTTGAACAGTTCATCCACTTTACCAACACCTTCCATCCCGACCTCAAATTCACCTGGACCGTCTCGGACTCCTCCCTCCCCTTCCGAGACCTTTCCATTTCTATCTCGGGCGACCGATTCAACACAGACGTTTACTATAAACTGACCGACTCCCACAGCTACCTAGACTACACCTCCTCCCACCCTGCCGCCTGTGAAAACGCCATCCCATATTCCCAATTCCTTCGTCTCTGCCGCATCTGCTCCCAGGAGGACCAGTTCCAATACCGAACAACCCAGAAGGCCTCCTTCTTCAAGGACCGCAATTTCCCCCCAGACTTGATCGATGATGCTCTCCACCGCATCTCCTCCACATCCCGCTCCTCTGTCCTTGAGCCCCGCCCCTCCAATCACCACCAGGACAGAACCCCACTGGTCCTCACCTACCACCCCACCAACCTCCATATACATCGTATCATTCTTCGTCATTTCCGCCACCTCCGAACGGTCCCCATCACCAGGGATATATTTCCCTTCCCTCCCCTATCAGCGCTCTGAAAAGACCACTCCCTCCGTGACTCCCTCGTCAGGTCCACACCCCCCACCAACCCAACCCCACTCCCGGCACCTTCCCCTGCAACCGCAAGAAATGCAAAACTTGCACCCACACCTCCCCCCTTACTTCCCTTCAAGGCCCCAAGGGATACTTCCATATCCACCACAAATTCATCTGCACCTCCACACACATCATCTATTGCATCCGCTGCACCCGATGTGGCCTCCTCTATATTGGGGAGACAGGCCACCTACTTGCAGAACGTTTCAGAGAACACCTCTGGGACACCCAGACCAACCAACCCAACCACCCCGTAGCTCAACACTTCAACTCCCCCTCCCACTCCACCAAGGACATGCAGGTCCTTGGACTCCTCCATCGCCAGATCATAGCAACACGACCCAGGGGATAGGGATTAAATCATCCAGGGGATAGGGAATAAGTCAGCATGGGATAGGAAATAAATTACCCAGGGGTAGGGAATAAATCACCAGGGATAGAGAATAGATCATCCAGGGATAGGGGATAAATCACCCAGGGACAGGGGATAAATCACTTGGGTGGTAGGGGGTTAAACTAACCAGCATAGGGGGTAAATCCCCTGGGAGGTAGGGGGTTAAAGTACCCAGCATAGGGGGTAAATCCCCTGGGAGGTAGGGGGTTAAAGTACCCAGGATAGGGGGTAAATCCCCTGGGAGGTAGGGGGTTAAACCAACCAGGATGGGGGGGTTAAGCACCTGGGAGGTAGGGGGTTAAACCACCCAGGATAGGGGGTAAAGCACCTGGGAGGTAGGGGGTTAAACCACCCAGGATAGGGGGTAAATCACCTGGGAGGTAGAGGGTTAAACCATCCAGGATAGGGGGTAAAGCACCTGGGAGGTAGGGGGTTAAACCACCCAGGATAGGGGGTAAAGCACCTGGGAGGTAGAGGGTTAAACCACCCAGCATAGGGGGTAAAGCACCTGGGAGATAGGGGGTTTAAACCACCCAGCATAGGGGGTAAAGCACCTGGGAGGTAGGGGGTTAAACCACCCAGCATAGGGGGTAAAGCACCTGGGAGGTAGGGGGTTAAACTACCCAGCATAGGGGGTAAAGCACCTGGGAGATAGGGGGTTTAAACCACCCAGCATAGGGGGTAAAGCACCTGGGAGGTAGGGGGTTAAACCACCCAGGATAGGGGGTAAAGCACCTGGTAGGTAAGGGGTTAAACCACCCAGCATAGGGGGTAAAGCACCTGGGAGGTGGGGGTTAAACCACCCAGCATAGGGGGTAAAGCACCTGGGAGATAGGGGGTTAAACCACCCAGGATAGGGGGTAAAGCACCTGGGAGGTAGGGGGTTAAACCACCCAGGATAGGGGTAAATCACTGGGGAGATAGGGGGTTAAACCACCCAGGACAGGGGGTAAAGCACCTGGTAGGTAAGGGGTTAAACCACCCAGCATAGGGGGTAAAGCACCTGGGAGGTGGGGGTTAAACCACCCAGCATAGGGGGTAAAGCACCTGGGAGATAGGGGGTTAAACCACCCAGGATAGGGGGTAAAGCACCTGGGAGATAGGGGGTTAAACCACCCAGGATAGGGGTAAAGCACCTGGGAGATAGGGGGTTAAACCACCCAGGATAGGGGGTAAAGCACCTGGGAGGTAGAGGGTTAAACCACCTAGGATAGGGGGTAAAGCACCTGGGAGGTAGGGGGTTAAACCACCCAGGATAGGGGGTAAAGCACCTGGGAGGTAGGGGGTTAAACCACCCAGGATAGGGGGTAAAGCACCTGGGAGGTAGAGGGTTAAACCACCCAGCATAGGGGGTAAAGCACCTGGGAGATAGGGGGTTTAAACCACCCAGCATAGGGGGTAAAGCACCTGGGAGATAGGGGGTTTAAACCACCCAGGATAGGGGGTAAATCACCTGGGAGGTAGAGGGTTAAACCACCCAGGATAGGGGGTAAAGCACCTGGGAGGTAGGGGGTTAAACCACCCAGGATAGGGGGTAAAGCACCTGGTAGGTAAGGGGTTAAACCACCCAGCATAGGGGGTAAAGCACCTGGGAGGTGGGGGTTAAACCACCCAGCATAGGGGGTAAAGCACCTGGGAGATAGGGGGTTAAACCACCCAGGATAGGGGGTAAAGCACCTGGGAGGTAGGGGGTTAAACCACCCAGGATAGGGGTAAATCACTGGGGAGATAGGGGGTTAAACCACCCAGGACAGGGGGTAAAGCACCTGGTAGGTAAGGGGTTAAACCACCCAGCATAGGGGGTAAAGCACCTGGGAGGTGGGGGTTAAACCACCCAGCATAGGGGGTAAAGCACCTGGGAGATAGGGGGTTAAACCACCCAGGATAGGGGGTAAAGCACCTGGGAGATAGGGGGTTAAACCACCCAGGATAGGGGTAAAGCACCTGGGAGATAGGGGGTTAAACCACCCAGGATAGGGGGTAAAGCACCTGGGAGGTAGGGGGTTAAACCACCCAGGATAGGGGGTAAAGCACCTGGGAGATAGGGGGTTAAACCACCCAGGATAGGGGGTAAAGCACCTGGGAGGTAGGGGGTTAAACCACCCAGGACAGGGGGTAAAGCACCTGGTAGGTAAGGGGTTAAACCACCCAGGATAGGGGGTAAAGCACCTGGGAGGTAGGGGGTTAAACCACCCAGCATAGGGGGTAAAGCACCTGGGAGGTAGGGGGTTAAACCACCCAGGATAGGGGGTAAAGCACCTGGGAGATAGGGGGTTAAACCACCCAGGATAGGGGTAAAGCACCTGGGAGGTAGGGGGTTAAACCACCCAGGATAGGGGTTAAATCACTGGGGCGATAGGGGGTTAAACCACCCAGGATAGGGGGTAAATCACCTGGGAGGTAGGGAGTTAAACCACCCAGGATAGGGGGTAAAGCACCTGGGAGGTAGGGGGTTAAACCACCCAGGATAGGGGGTAAAGCACCTGGGAGGTAGGGGGTTAAACCACCCAGGGTAGGGGGTAAAGCACCTGGGAGGTAGGGGGTTAAACCACCCAGGATAGGGGGTAAAGCACCTGGGAGATAGGGAGTTAAACCACCCAGGATAGGGGTAAAGCACCTGGGAGGTAGAGGGTTAAACCACCCAGGATAGGGGGTAAAGCACCTGGGAGGTAGGGGGTTAAACCACCCAGGATAGGGGGTAAAGCACCTGGGAGGTAGGAGGTTAAACCACCCAGCATAGGGGGTAAAGCACCTGGGAGGTAGGAGGTTAAACCACCCAGGGTAGGGGATAAAGCACCTGGGAGGTAAGGGGTTAAACCACCCAGGATAGGGGGTAAAGCACCTGGGAGGTATAGGGTTAAACCACCCAGGATAGGGGGTAAATCACCGGGGAGATAGGGGGTTAAACCACCCAGGACAGGGGGTAAAGCACCTGGGAGGTAAGGGGTTAAACCACCCAGGATAGGGGGTAAAGCACCTGGGAGGTGGGGGTTAAACCACCCAGCATAGGGGGTAAAGCACCTGGGAGGTAGGGGGTTAAACCATCCAGCATAGGGGGTAAAGCACCTGGGAGATAGGGGGTTTAAACCACCCAGGATAGGGGGTAAAGCACCTGGGAGGTAGGGGGTTAAACCACCCAGGATAGGGGTAAATCACTGGGGAGATAGGGGGTTAAACCACCCAGGATAGGGGGGTAAATCACCTGGGAGGTAGGGGGTTAAACCACCCAGGATAGCGGGTAAAGCACCTGGGAGGTAGGGGGTTAAACCACCCAGGATAGGGGTAAATCACTGGGGAGGTAGGGGGTTAAACCACCCAGGATAGGGGTAAATCACTGGGGAGGTAGGGGGTTAAACCACCCAGGATAGGGGGGTAAATCACCTGGGAGGTAGGGGGTTAAACCATCCAGGATAGGGGGTAAATGACGTATAGATAAGCTCTGTCAGTGAGGAGCAGGAAAATTGACGTTTCAAGCCAATGTCCTTAATCAGGAATGAAAGGTTTTTGCCCGAAACATCGATTTTCCTGCTCCTCGGACGCTGCCTGACCTTCTGTGCTTTTCCAGCACCACTCTAATCTTGACTCTGATCTCCAGCATCTGCAGTACCCACCTTCCCCCAACTGTCAGTGAGGAACCACTTCTGAGGAAGGGTCACTGGACCTGAAACATTAACTCTGATTTCTCTCCACACATGCTGCCAGACCTGCTGAGCTTTTCCAGCAATTTCTGGGTTTTTTGTTTCTGTCAGTGGGGTCTGGTTTACGGGGCATGAAAGAGGAGGTGGGGTGGGGTGATAGATGCACCAACTTCCCAGGTAATCAAATCTTGCTTACAATTGCCAGGTAGGAGTAAGGTGATCTTTGATCAGAATTTCATGGGCTGGGGGGGGGGGGTCCCTGTGAACTCTGACAAATCAGCTGTAAATCTTTCACACCAAAAGGTTTAGAGAATCGAGTTTAATTCTTGAAATTAAACAGACATTAAAGTCGGAATTCGGTCTGGGACGTCAGTGTGGCAAATATACAAGGGTGGGGGTGCCTCTCCCTGGGTGGGTGCTACACTAGATGGGCAGGAACCTGGTCAAATATACAAGGGTGGGGGTGCCTCTCCCTGGGTGGGTGCTACACTAGATGGGCAGGAACCTGGTCAAATATACAAGGGTGGGGGTGCCTCTCCCTGGGTGGGTGCTACACTAGATGGGCAGGAACCTGGTCAAATATACAAGGGTGGGGGTGCCTCTCCCTGGGTGGGTGCTACACTAGATGGGCAGGAACCTGGTCAAATATACAAGGGTGGGGGTGCCTCTCCCTGGGTGGGTGCTACACTAGATGGGCAGGAACCTGGTCAAATATACAAGGGTGGGGGTGCCTCTCCCTGGGTGGGTGCTACACTAGATGGGCAGGAACCTGGTCAAATATACAAGGGTGGGGGTGCCTCTCCCTGGGTGGGTGCTACACTAGATGGGCAGGAACCTGGTCAAATATACAAGGGTGGGGGTGCCTCTCCCTGGGTGGGTGCTACACTAGATGGGCAGGAACCTGGTCAAATATACAAGGGTGGGGGTGCCTCTCCCTGGGTGGGTGCTACACTAGATGGGCAGGAACCTGGTCAAATATACAAGGGTGGGGTTGCCTCTCCCTGGGTGGGTGCTACACTAGATGGGCAGGAACCTGGTCAAATATACAAGGGTGGGGGTGCCTCTCCCTGGGTGGGTGCTACACTAGATGGGCAGGAACCTGGTCAAATATACAAGGGTGGGGGTGCCTCTCCCTGGGTGGGTGCTACACTAGATGGGCAGGAACCTGGTCAAATATACAAGGGTGGGGGTGCCTCTCCCTGGGTGGGTGCTACACTAGATGGGCAGGAACCTGGTCAAATATACAAGGGTGGGGGTGCCTCTCCCTGGGTGGGTGCTACACTAGATGGGCAGGAACCTGGTCAAATATACAAGGGTGGGGGTGCCTCTCCCTGGGTGGGTGCTACACTAGATGGGCAGGAACCTGGTCAAGCAGCAGGGGTTTGAGAATGGGGTGTGTTGTGTGTGTACGGGAGTCCATGTGTATCTGTGTATTTATGGGTGTGTGTGTATGGAGTGTATGTGGTGTATGTATTGGGTGTGTGTGTGTGTGTGTGTGTGTATGTGTGTGTGTGTGGGTGTATGTGTGTGTGTGTGTGGGTGTATGTGTGTGTGTGTGTGTATGTGTGTGTGTGTGTGTATGTGTGTGTGTGTGTGGGTGTATGTGTGTGTGTGTGTGGGTGTATGTGTGTGTGTGTGTGTATGTGTGTGTATGTGTGTGTGTGGGCAGATGGGGATGTGTATGTGAGTCCATGTGTATCTGTGTATTTATGGGGGGGTGTGTATGTGGTGAATGTGGTGTATGTATTGGGTGTTGTGTGTGTGTGTGTGTGTGTCTGTGTGTGTGTGTATGTGTGTGTGTGTATGGGGTGGTGTGTGTATGGGGTGTGTGTGTGTGTATGGGGTGGTGTGTGTATTGGGTGTGTGTGTGTGTGTCTGTGTGTATGGGGTGGTGTGTGTGTGTCTGTGTGTATGGGGTGTGTGTGTGTCTGTGTGTATGGGGTGGTGTGTGTATGGGGTGTGTGTGTGTATGGGGTGTGTGTGTGTGTGTGTGTATATGGGGTGGTGTGTGTATGGGGTGGTGTGTGTATGGGGTGTGTGTGTGTGTCTGTGTGTATGGGGTGTGTGTGTGTCTGTGTGTATGGGGTGGTGTGTGTATGGGGTGGTGTGTGTATGGGGTGTGTGTGTGTGTGTGTGTATATGGGGTGGTGTGTGTATGGGGTGGTGTGTGTATGGGGTGTGTGTGTGTGTCTGTGTGTATGGGGTGGTGTGTGTGTGTCTGTGTGTATGGGGTGTGTGTGTGTCTGTGTGTATGGGGTGGTGTGTGTATGGGGTGTGTGTGTGTGTGTATGGGGTGGTGTGTGTATGGGGTGTGTGTGTGTGTGTATATGGGGTGGTGTGTGTATGGGGTGGTGTGTGTATGGGGTGTGTGTGTGTGTGTGTGTATGGGGTGTGTGTGTGTGTATGTGTGTGTGTATGGGGTGTGTGTGTGTGTGTGTGTATGGGGTGGTGTGTGTATGGGGTGTGTGTGTGTGTATGGGGTGGTGTGTGTATGGGGTGTGTGTGTGTGTGTGTATGGGGTGTGTGTGTGTATGGGGTGGTGTGTGTATGGGGTGGTGTGTGTATGGGGTGTGTGTGTGTGTGTATATGGGGTGGTGTGTGTATGGGGTGGTGTGTGTATGGGGTGTGTGTGTGTGTGTGTATGGAGTGTGTGTGTGTGTATGTGTGTGTGTATGGGGTGTGTGTGTGTGTGTGTATGGGGTGGTGTGTGTGTGTGTGTGTGTGTGTGTGTGTATGGGTGTGTGTGTGTGTATGGGGGGTGTGTGTGTGTATGTGTGTGTGTGTGTGTGTATGGGGTGTGTGTGTGTGTGTATGGGGTGGTGTGTGTGTGTGTGTGTGTGTGTGTGTGTGTATGGGTGTGTGTGTGTGGGGTGGTGTGTGTTTTGGGGGGGGGGGGAGGTGTTAATGGAGGGGTTACCCTGACGGTCCAGTGGGGCAACTCAAATCCCCTGTGGTTGCAGCGTGAGCAATGGCGGGCTATTCCACCACAAGGGTGGCGCGTGGCTGTGTCTATGTCTGAGAGTTACAGAGAGAGAGAGAGCTGTTTCCCACTCTGCCCTAGTCCTGGCTGTGCACTAGCTTCTTCACTGTGATCCTACTGCTGGTCCATATCTGACTCCTGCCCTGACAAGGACTCTGGGAGAGTTTAGGAACTTGTCTACTGTCATTTCCCATTGGCAGACCCAACCCTGTCCGATTCCCGGTTCTGAAACGTGACGTTCTGGGACTCGCCTCATCATCTTCGGAGGATGGTGGTCACAGTGACTCCCCGCCCGGGTTCACAGGAACTCAACAGTGATGATACATTCTGACCAGGACAGCGAGCGATGGGGAGACAGCTGAGCTGGGCGACTGTGGAGAGAGACAGTCAGAGAGAGAACCTGTGCTAGAGGGGGGTACATTCCGACAAACATGGGAGGGGCACCCTGTATCGGGGAGATCGAGGAACTCAATAGTCGGAGCTGAGCAAAATGAGGTCAGAGGGAGGCAATGGCCACATAGTGCCCAGCAAGGAGCTCTCCTAGAACAGCGCTCCCTCAGCACTGACCCTCCGACAGTGCACACTCCCGCAGCACTGACCCTCCGACAGTGTCCACTCCCTCAGCACTGAACCTCCGACAGTGCCCACTCCCTCAACACTGACCCTCCGACAGTGCACACTCCCTCAGCGCTGACCCTCCGACAGTGTGGCACTCCCTCAGCACCGACCCTCCGACAGTGCCCTCTCCCTCAGCACTGACCCTCTGACAATGCGGCACTCCCTCAGCACTGACCCTCCAACAGTGCCCTCTCCCTCACACTGACCCTCCGACAGTGCGGCACTCCCCCAGCACTGACCCTCCGACAGTGCCCTCTCCCTCAGCACTGACCCTCTGACAGTGCTTGCTCCCTCAGCACTGACCCTCCGACAGTGCGGCACTCCCCCAGCACTGACCCTCCGACAGTGCCCGCTCCCTCAGCACTGACCCTCCGACAGTGCGGCACTCCCCCAGCACTGACCCTCTGACAGTGCCCGCTCCCTCAGCACTGACCCTCTGACAATGCGGCACTCCCTCAGAACTGACTCTCCAACAGTGCCCTCTCCCTCAGCACTGACCCTCTGACAGTGCAGCACTCCCTCAGCACTGACCCTCCGACAGTGCCCTCTCCCTCAGCACTGACCCTCTGACAATGCGGCACTCCCTCAGCACTGACTCTCCAACAGTGCCCTCTCCCTCAGCACTGACCCTCCGACAGTGTAGCACTCCCTCAGCACTGACCCTCCGACAGTGCCCTCTCCCTCAGCACTGACCCTCCGACAGTGCGGCACTCCCCCAGCACTGACCCTCCAACAGTGCGGCACTCCCCTCAGCACTGACCCTCCGACAATGCGGCACTCCCCCAGCACTGACCCTCTGACAGTGCACACTCCCTCAGCGCTGACCCTCTGACAGTGCCCACTCCCTCAGCACTGACCCTCCGACAGTGCCCACTCCCCCAGCACTGACCCTCCGACAGTGCGGCACTCCCCCAGCACTGACCCTCCGACAGTGCGGCACTCCCCCAGCACTGACCCTCTGACAGTGCGGCACTCCCCCAGCACTGACCCTCCGACAGTGCGGCACTCCCCCAGCACCGACCCTCCGACAGTGCCCACTCCCCCAGCACTGACCCTCCGACAGTGCGGCACTCCCTCAGCACTGACCCTCCGACAGTGCCCACTCCCTCAGCACTGACCCTCCGACAGTGCGGCACTCCCCCAGCACTGACCCTCCGACAGTGCGGCACTCCCTCAGCACTGACCCTCCGACAGTGCGGCACTCCCCCAGCACTGATAAAGTCAAACACTTGACCATCTGATTGTGGAATGTTATTCAGTGGGGTCTGGCTGACCCCTGACAGAGAGGGAAAGGGGGGTACAAAGACAGGGCCAGAGGAGGGTGAAGGGGGAGGATGGGATGTGGCTTGTGGACGAGTGGAGCGAGGCTGTCAGAATAAACCCCATAATGTCTCCATTCCCCTCCTCCAGCCTATCCTCCAGAACGTCCCTTACTCTGTTCTCCAGCCGCCTCTGAGCTTGGCGATGGGCTCCACTTTGTCAAGTCCCCCGGGTTCAAACGGAGAGGAGCAAGCTCTCGCTCCCCCTCTCCCCTCCCCCCCATCAACCCGTTCTCACTTTTCAATGGCCCTGACGGGGAGAGAGAGAGAGAGAGAGGGAGGGAGTGTGGGAGAGAGTTGCTCTGAGACGTCTT
Organism: Chiloscyllium punctatum; assembly: GCF_047496795.1. Lineage (NCBI taxonomy): Eukaryota > Metazoa > Chordata > Chondrichthyes > Orectolobiformes > Hemiscylliidae > Chiloscyllium > Chiloscyllium punctatum. The sequence goes on from NW_027310427.1 coordinate 81,687, forward strand.
TCTGAAGGGAGGGAGGGTATTTACCCCTGAGCCCGTGACCGAGCGCAGGCCCTGCTAGTTTCTGGCAGCTTGGGCCAACCCGGCGATGACGGTCACTTGCTCCGAGTTGATGAACCGGTTCAGTATCGCGGTGGTGATCTGCAAAGCAAGACACAGCTGTGGTCAGCAAAACCCGCATCTCGGAGGATTCCTCCATTCCCCTCCCCTCCCCTCCCCTCCCCTCGAGAATACCTTTCCCCACCTCGGGCGGAGACTCAAATCCTGAGGGGCAGGATGGAGATGTATTTGGAAAGACACGGACCGATTAGGGATGGTCAACATGCCTTTGTGCGTGGGAAATCATGTCTCATCAACTTGATTGAGTCTTTTTGAAGAAGTAATGAAGAGGATTGACGAGGGCAGAGCGGTGGGCGTGACCTATATGAGCTTCAGTAAGGTGTTCGACAAACTGGCTCCAAAGTCAGCAAATGGCATTCCCACCCCCGTCCCATCCACCCCCCACCCCTTCCCGCAAGTATCATAGGTGCTGCACCTCCATTTACTACACAGTTAGCTCCCAAAACCTTTGTCGCGTGACTGTTGGACCCAGCAGTGGTGGATGGGGTTTCCCGTTAAGCCCAGGCCCACGTTTAGTTTGGCGTCACGTCCAACATGGCAGTGTGGGCTGAAGAAGCCCGTTCCTGTGCCGTACTGGTCTAACCGTCGGTCTCCCTCGAGTGGGACATTCTCACGGCCATGTACACCGAGTCCCTGCACTCCCCACCCAGCATCTACAGTCCCCCACCAGGTCTGGGGTTAGAGACATCACCATGGGGTATGGACAGTATGGGAGGAGGCCCACACCCTCCCCACCCCGGGCCCATGCTGGCTCTCGGGACAGCCATCCACTCAGTCCCATTCCTCCAGCCCCTGCAAGTTCCACAGGGCTAGGGTAAACCTACTCCCCTCACAACCCACCTCAACCCCCATCTGACACACACACACACACACACATGCACACACACACACTCAGAGATACACACCCACACGGACATGCACACACACACACGCAGATACAGACACACATCCAAACAGAGATACACACCCACACGCATACACACACAAAGACACACACTCAAATA